>NW_028253370.1:0-162024 GCF_964263255.1 Lissotriton vulgaris
TAGTTACATGTTTTCAGTGACTTGTTCATCTGATAGGGACTATTAGTTGTAGATTCCTTACCTTAGAATCGATACCCCAGCAATACCATCCCTGGAAGAGGATTGCGAACCAAGATCGTAGCAGGAAGTCCTGGAGGACTGAACGGGTAAAGTACCCGTCCCTCTGGACTTGGCTGTCCAGGCATTATTGTCTGATAAACGTGTGTAGGGATGCCCAAATTGCTGCCTGACAGATGTCAAGGACTGGGACTAAATGTGCTCTGGCCGTTGTTACTGAAGTTGCTCTGGTGGAGTGAGCACGCAACCCCACAGGAAGTTCCTTCTTAGAGAAAGCATAGCATATTTTGATGCAAAGGACAATGCTTTGAGAGATGGTCCATTTTTTAACATCCCAATGTTTATTGGCACCCACATAGCCAATGAAGAGTTGATCATCCACCCGTAAGTCTTTGGTGCAATCAAAATACAATACATTTTTTGGGTCTAGGAGGTGGAGTTTTTCATTCTCCTTAGAGGGATAAGGGGTGGGTAAAAGGTGGGCAGAGTGTGGATTGTCCTTTGGGAAGGAACGAAGGTTTTGTCCAAAATACCACTTCGTCTGGATAGACAGATAGGAAAGGGGGCTTGGAATATAAAGCCTGCAGCCGCTTCACCCTGCGAGCAGAGGTGATACCAACATGGAAGGCAGTTTTGAGAGTCAGTAACCTGGCTGTAATGAAGAGGCTCAAAGGGAGCACACATAGGAAAAGTGAGAACCAGATTTAAATCCCATTGGGGTATTACTAAAGGATACCGAGGGAGGAAATGAGTAAGGCCCTTAAAGAATCTTTTACCAATAGGAGTGCTGCATAAGGAAAGAAGATCTGGCAGCTGCAAGATATCCTTTAAGAGTGCCCAAAGCAGATCCCTACCTGGCCAAAGAAAGAATGTAAAAAATGGACCTCAGAAAGAGGAGCAGAAATGGGGTCAACAGTCTTTGCTGTACAACATGCCACAAATTTGATCCATCTACAGACGTATACCCTTTTAGTGGAGGAACGCCTGGCTGCCAAGATAACATCACAGACTTCGGGTGGAAGGTCGGAAGCTGTCAACTACCTCCTATCAATCTCCATGCAAGGAGGTGGAGACAGGACAGGTTTGGATGAAGAACCCTCCCCTGCTGCTGCTACAGAAGATTCTCCCAAAGCGGCAGTCTGATCGTAGAATCGATGGCCATGCTCAGAAGCTCTGGGTACCATAGTCTTCATGCCCAATCTGGAGCTGCAAGAATGACTTGAACCCATTCGTGCTTGATCTTCTTATGCACTCTGGGCAGAAGTGGTACAAATGGAAAAGCATACAGGAGGCCGAAGCTCCACTCCGAAGCTCCACTCATGTCGAAAAACATCACAGAGCAAGCGCTGCCTTGGAAACTTCAATGCACAATAATACTGACATTGCGTGTTCTCTTTGGAGGTGAATAGATCTAACCAAGGCTCTCCCACCGCTGAAAGCGACCTTCTACCACCTCCGGATGGAGACGCCAATCGTGATCAACAAGGCACCGAAGGCTGAGCTCATTCGTTCAGGGAGCCCGCCAGGTGTTGAACCAGCAGGGTTATGCCCTGATGTTCCAGCCATGTCTAGAGGTGAAAAGCCTCCTAACAAATGGTCCATGACTCCACCCCACCCTTTTTGTTGCAGTACAACATGGCGGTGGTGTTGTTGGTGAACACCTGCACCACTTTCCCCTTGAGAGAGGGAAGGAATGCCTTCAGTGGCATTCTGATTGCCCAAAAGGTTGATATGGAGACCAGACTCTGTGGCCACCTGGGTGGGGTGGTGACCAGACGCCTCTGATCTCCATCCCTCCCAGGTGGCGGCCCCATCCATGAAGTGATGTATCTGTCACCATCGTTAGATCTGATTGTGGAAGGGAGAGGGACCTGCCTCTGACCCAATCTTGGTTCCTTAGTCCCCACTGCAGTTGCTGCGTAGTTCCCTCTGAGATATGGATGTAGTCAGAGAGATTCCCATATGCCATCTGGCGTGTTCCACCAGCAGGATGCAAGAGGCCATGAGGCCCAGGAGCCTCATAGTCATTCTTACTGAAATCCAGGATAGAGGCTCAAACATTGGGATCATAACCCAAATATCCCGGACTCGCTGCTCGGTAGGGTAGGCCGAAACTGCACTGTGTCCAGAACCACCCAATATAAGAGAGCATCTGAGAGGGAGTCAGGTGTGACTTCAACACATTGATAGTGAACCCAGCGAATGCAGGAGGTCCACTGTAGTCAGGGTGTGGGAGACGACAGCCTGTGGTGAGCCTGCCTTCACCAGCCAGTCATTGAGATAGGGGAAGACTGGAACCCCTGATCTCCGCAGATTAGCTTTGACCACTGCCATCACCTTTGTGAAGACCTGAGGGACACTGTTTATGCCAAAGGGGAGCAGAGTGAACTGAAAATGCTTGTGGCCTGCCATGAACTGAAGGGAACGTCTGTGGGCTGGCAGGCCAGGGATATGGAAATAAGCATCCTGGAAGTCCAACACCACCCTCCCCTCTCCTGGGTCGAGTGCAGATAGAACTTGTGTTAGGGTGAGCATTTTGAACTTATTCTTCAGGAGGAAGAAGTTGAGGGCCCGGAGGTCTAGGATAGGACACAGGCACCAGAACGTAGGTGGAACAGCAACCACAACCTACCTCTGGCACAGGGACCGTCTCTATGGCTCCCTTGGCCAAGAGAGTTGAAACTTTCTTGCAGAGAAGTGCTAAATGATCCTCTGACATGCAATCATAAGAGGGTGGCATGGAGAGAGGAGTAGTCTCGAAGGGGAGGGAGTAGCCCCTTCAGACAATTTGGAGAATCCACCTGCCTGACATGATGATTTGCCAGCAGAGGAGGTGATGGCGAATCCTGACTCCAACTGGCTGTTGATGGGACTGGACACTGAACTGGGAAGGTTTCCAGGCAGTGGCAGGGAAAGGGTGGACCTGTCCACCTGCTGGCTCCTGACCCACAAGGATGCTGGGTCCCATGTTCACACCCACGCAGAGGCCAGGCAGCTTGTGTGACTTGATGGCTGGGCTGGAGAGTCATGGGCTGGGTGCCTCTTCAATACCCATGAAAGGGATGAAAGGCAGACCGAGGTGGACGGTAGGTAGCTGTGAGGCTCAAGGATCTGGCTGTAGTTCGAGAATCCTTAAAGCGCTTGAGAGCTGAGTAAGCCTTGTCGCCGAAAAGGCGAGTGCCATCAATGGGCATGTCCATCACAGAAGACTCAACCTCCCTCTTAGAAGCCAGAAGTCTTCAACCAGGTGTAGAGTCCAAGAGCTAATGACATGGCAATCGTTCTGCGCCAATGGTATCCAGTCCACATCGTATGGTGAATTTGGCTGCATCTTTACCATCTACAACTGCTTCAAAGAGAATGGCCTAGGTCTCCTCCAGCTACCCAGGCAGCACCTGCACGACCGTATCCCAGACAGTATGGCAGTATCAGCCCAAGAGGCAATTAGTATTTACCGATCGCAATGCCAAGCTGGAGGAAGAAAGCATCCTCTTCCCAAGTTGGTCCAGCTTCTTGGATTCTCTATCTAGAGTAGCAGAAGGGAATGCATCTTTCAATGATGAGGCTTGGACAGCCAAGCTCTCAGGGAAGGGCTGTTGGATCAGGAACGCTGGGTCGCCCGGAGCGGGGTGGTGGTGGCGGGCAATCATCCTATCCACAGGAGCCCCTGTGTTGGACTTGGACCAAGTGCCCTGAAGGATGTCCGTGAGGGGAGACTGAAGCACCTCTGCCAGGAGGTTAATCCTGACTGCCACCACAGGAAGCTCCATCCGCTATAGCCATGGTAGGGCGAGAAAGCAAGCCGGTGTCGGGACATGTCCAGAACACTGGCATCACCCAGGTCCATTTGCGAGTCCAGTTCTTCAAGCTGGTCAGTTAAAGGGTCCAGCGGCCCCTCCCAATACTCTTTCTCACCTTCTGTCCCAAAAGGAATGCCAAGAATGAACACCGGGACAAAAGTCCCTTCCGGCATCAGAACCGACGTCAGTGTCCACTTCAGGGAGGAGGATGGGATCGGCGTTGACAGAGTCTTAATTTGGTAGCCCCTAATCTTGTACCTCTTTATCATGGCATTCTGAGCCTAAATAAACTTCTCCCTTGTTCTGCAGTTTCCCACCAAATGCTGGATTCAAGAAGAACTATATTACATGCTGTTTCTTTCCTGAACAGAGAGGTTAGCAATCTCTCGCCCTGGCCCCTTTATCTCTACATAGATATCCAAAAAATCAACCATGGCTTTACTATGGTATATTGTGAAGGTCACATTCTAATTCAAATTGTTATCATTTAGACAGTTAGAAAAGTCAAATAATTACATATGCGTCCCTTCCCATATCCCAAATCATGAATTAATATTCTATATATATAGCCATATAATCACTAAAGAACCTTTCAATACTGGGATCTATATGTGCCTGTTCCTCCCATCAGCCCATTATCAAATAGGCATGGTTATGGGCCAAAATAGGTGCCCATGGCAGCTCCCTGGATTTGTCTATACAAAACTCCATCAAATAGAAAAACATTCTCTTCCAAACAAACCGTAATCATTTCTAGGAGCATCTTACTGTGTTCAAACAGTGCCAAGGGTCTCACTCTCAAATAATGCTCCACTGCTCTCTATCCATCCTTATTTTTCATACTTGTGTATAGGAATTGACCATCCAATTACACAAGTGCACAAGTTGGTTTCCAGGGACTATGATTTATCTTTGTCAGAAAGTCAGTACTGACCAGTAAGTATGATGGAAGAGCCTCTACATATTAAAACAAGAAATTATCAATTTAAACAGATGTTCTTTCCAAAAGGCTTCCTATAGCCGATACAATTGGTCAGCCTAGTGATGTTTCTACATTCTTGAGCACTTTAGGTGACAAATAAAATGTGGGGAAAGTTGGGTGATCTATCTTGAGAAAGTGATATTCCTCGTATTTGAAGATTCCACCATCTCTCAGGATCTACAGCACATTATGATATCTCTTTATAAATCCCTTATTGTAACTCTTCTCTATTGGTTGGTAGCAAGTAGTTTCCTTCAATTACTGTTGGGCCTCATCTACATACCAGCTGTATGTAGATGAGCCCTAACAGTTGCTCTGGACAACTGCCATTGCCACCCTTATTGGATGGTTTGATAACACAATCTTCCCTTGTTGTCAATTGCCGTAAAGTTTTACATTTCGACCAGATCAGATTCCATTTTTTTTCATCCTTTTGAAAGTTTGTATCAATACTTCAAAGAAATACCTGAGCTACACCTGAGGGGGTAAATGGATGACAGTGGAATATTTCACTCCTCCTCCCTCTGCTACTCCTACCCAATACTAGACTTGAGTAAAGAAGACTCCTGGGGAAAAGGGGATGGGAAGAGGTACAGCACCCAGTTGTTTACTGTAGCACTAGACAAGGGTTGGTTATCTAAGGAAACAGAAATACATTGATTACTTCAGACATTATAGAGGATGTGAATTTTATACACAAAAAGGAAAATATAGGATTCTAGCAGCCCGTCCCGACGTTGTCCGGGTATGAATTGCTGCCGGCCAGTAGTATATTGTTTTGTAGGATTTCATTTTGATAGCATTTCTTATCTGTGACAGGCCTGCGAAACGCTCCGATTCACAGTGCACTGCTGATGCACTTAAGAGTGCGCGTTCAGTAGTGTGTGAACTCGAGTTTCCCTACTTTATTTTTCCTTGCAATATTATATAGCGCGAACTCGACAACATGGCATGAGCACGATATTGGACATCCAATGACAATACCGTAATGCTAATGTGGGGCGGAGCACAGAAATATACTGCATTCGATAAACATAGCATTTAAGAGGGTGATCCATGCCAGCCAACGGTTGAGTAGCTACAAGTGTCCATTCCACCACTTGATTACTTAAGTATTGAAATGGGGAACTGAATGGACAACAATTCCTCCCCCCCCCCCCCCCCCCCAGTTGATTACTCAGTTTAAGCAGCGCACAGCTGCGGGAGAAAACTTGTACCTCGGTTGACTGTAGAAAAGCAACACGGGGACGCAATCAATTTCAGAAGAAGTGGAATTATGGAGGATAACTGTGGCCTAATCTATACTGAGAATGACATAGACGAAATCCTGGCAGCACAACCATTACTAAAGAATGCAAATCTAACCCAAGCCCTTGCCCAAACAAATGACTGGGACGCATTATCTAAAAAGAAAAGGGAACAAATACGGATAGCCATACACGGTATCATTATGACTGAATACCTAAGATCAAAAACTGCACCAAGAGGCCTGTGGGTAAATAATGCACCGAGAATTTTTTTACATGACCTAGCTTTTCGTCGTGACTGGTCTTCCATTTCATGGAAATGTACCTTGGACTATTTAGTATTAATTGTCAAGACAGCCAAAAGAATGTCAGAAGCTCTACTGGCACAGATTTAGGTGTGTGAAAACGAACTTAAAAAGGGTGTTAATCCAACAGTTTATAAAAAGAAGCTGGAAAAAATTCATAAAGAGATGGACGAAACCCAAGAATTCATCATGCAAAGTAAATTGCAAAAACTGGGCAAAGATTTGAAGAAGTTCAGCCAGGAGCGGATGCATCCGTATTCAAAGGAGGAGTATACAGCTCCAGACCCAGGATCAGATAATGAATCAACAGGATGGAATTCCTCTGAGTCCTCTGAAGGTAGCTCAGACAAACTAACCCCCAGAAGAGGACGTAACAATTTTCGCTACCGAGGCCCACGGAGAGGCAACAGATGGCAGAGACCATGCTATCCAGGTAACAACATGCCTTTCTTCCAACCCTTTATACCACAATAAGGAGGATGGATGAACCCCTATACCCAAGATATGCAACAAATGCCCCAGATGAGTAACCATCCAATGTTGGTCTCCACAAATATGCATCAACAACAACAGCCTTTTTTATTAAGAGGCCAAAACCAACCTCTCGGACGAAGAAAAACCCTGAGCTGGCAAGACCAACAAAGAAATGTACAAACGAGAAGCATGACATCTGATCAGCCCAGCACGAGCAAAAAAGTCATTAATCGTGAATTTATATGACATCATTCTAACAGAGGACCAGACCAAGATCCTAAATAAAGGCTTAGGATTTGTCCCTACACCACCACTTGACATTTTTAAATTGAAATGCGAAATCTCAGAGTTCTGCAGGACCCTAAAACTTAAAGCCTTCTTCGCTGGGATAGAAAAACAACAGAATGAAGGAGACACTTCTCTTAGAAAGAAGTCAACATCCAATCCCCCTACAAATGCTGTTCCAATAGAAATACAGACTTTGAACAGGCAATATTCAAAGGCATTGATAATATGGATAAAACAAGACATACCTTTCAAAATTTGTCAAAAAAAGAACGTCAAGCATTAGAAGATCTACAGCACTTGGACAACATAATAATCAAACCCGCAGACAAGGGTGGAGGAGTAGTAATACTGAGTAAAGAAGGTTATAACCAACAGTGCCTATCCCTCCTGTCTGACAGGAAATTTTACAAGAAAATCGAGATTGACCCGACTGAAAGACTGCAAAACACCATCGCAATGATGCTCCATGAAGCAGAGATTCACATGTGGATCTCCAAGAAGGAAGCAGATTTCTTGACCACAAAAGAACAAAGAACCCCGTTCTTTTATTCGCTTCCCAAAACCCATAAAAACAAGTCCCCACCACCGGGACGCCCGATAGTATCGGGCATTGGCTCAATTTTGGAGCCATTATCTAAATTCGCAGACGAATCTTAAAGCCTCTAGTGCAAAAGACACCCACATATTTAAAAGATACTCGCGACCTGTTGATCCAAATTGCTGACAGACCTTTTGACTCCAACACTATGCTACTTGTAGGGCTAGATGTTGAATCATTATATACAAGCCTACCTCAAGATGATACACTCCAGATGTTGGAGGACCTACTATTCATGGAGGAGTGGGAACATAACACCCCTAGACACTTTGTGCTAGAATGCTGCCACCTGGCTTTACAAGAGAACTTTTTTGAGTACAATGGAGATCTATACCTGCAATGTCATGGCACTTCCATGGGCAGCGCATTTGCCCCTTCAGTAGCGGTTCTCTATGTCAGCCATTTTGAGAGCCGCTTCGTGTTAAATGAAAACAACCCATTCGTTTCCAGTATTTTATACTGGAAACGATATATTGACGACATTTTACTAATCTGGAGTATAGAGAAAGATCTGAATCTATTCATTGATTGGCTCAATGGCTGTGACAAGTGGCTCAAATTCACCTTCACCTCTGACAGGAAACAACTTGATTTCCTGGATTTGACTATCTTCATTGAGGACGGAAAAATAGAGACAAAAACATACACAAAACCAACTGCAAAAAACAGCATTTTGTCTTATAAGAGCTACCACCCAAAACCTTTAAGAGATAACCTCCCTTATAGCCAATTTTTAAGGTTAAAAAGAAACTGCAGCAAAACCAGCAATTACAACCATCAAGCGCAAGAACTAAGCAAGAAGCTACAAGCAAGAGACTACACTCCATCAACAATTGCGAAGTGCAGAAAACGTGCTAGACATCAACCAAGGGAATGCCTCTTACAACAACATGTCAAAGAACCCGTCCCAGATCCTGTTACCTGTGTTACAACTTACTGCCCTGCAACTTATGATGTCCAGAAGCTGATAAGGAAGAATTGGCAAATAATACCAACAGGCAAGTTCAACTGGCCAAAACCCAGATTCGCGATTAGATGAACGAAAAACCTAAAGGATGTCTTGATCCATACGCGTCCACGCAACTGTAAGCTGTCCACACAAGTGAGAGACACAAACTTGATGCCAGTAAGTGGACACTACCCGTGTGTCACCTGTTTGGTGTGCAAACTTACTACTACCACCAACACTTTACAGCTCACCGATACATTAATGTGGACCCAAAAACACCATACAAACTGTAATTCCACTCACGCTATTTACATGGTATGTTGTCCATGTGCAATGAAATACATCGGGATGACGTGCCGCAAGGTAAAAACAAGAATTGGTGAACACAAAAGTAACATTAGATTAAAAAGAAATACCACCAAACTCTGTTCCCATTTCATTGAAGCTGGCCATGATTGTGAGGAAATGCGTTGGACAGTACTAGAAATGCTGACTGATAAAACAAACAATCCAGAGAAAAAACTGTTTAAAAAAGAACAGAGATGGGTTAATCGTGTCAGTACACATCTCACAGGATTAAACGACAATATACCGTGGCATCAATTCTCCTGAAACATATAACAAGGTGTAACAAACATGATTTCTCACAGACTAAACGGCACCAATTGGTCCCCCCTTCTAACAACAAATAGTCTCTTACATTACATACTAATACATAGTCACGAAGAGTCCTTTGATTCATAAACGATTACTGCCATACTGACATATCCGTCTCTGCTAACAACGTGATCTGAACACTATAGAAGAGATCGTGTTTTAAGAACGTAGATACAGTTAAATTCTATTAACAAAAAAAGTTCACGATACTAAAGTACGTTGTCATTATGTGTATGTTATAGGCTATGTCCACCTGGCATTAAACAAAAACCAACTAATTTAAATATTTTGATACAGTCAGTAAAAATAAAATTACATTAGATCACTGTAAATAACTTTTTCGCCGTCCACTTTGATGCCGTATTGCCAATAAAGTTCAGTGAGAGGATTTTAACAACAATGCAGTCCTATCTCTACCTTTGCGTTCACGTTGTATTAAACTACGTGAGACACACCCCCACGCTATCCGGGGGCAGAGTCAGCACAGCAAGCAGGCAATCCCACATGTGCGGGTAAGAATGGCGTCTTTCGCTTTGTCAGTACGTCCACCGAAAAAACAGCAAGGAGCAATAAGGCAAACCGTTATTTCTCTTTTCTAGCTCAGAGTCACAACGGTGACCTCGTACCCTGTTGAGGCAAAAACCCCTCTCATGTTAAGGTATGTTGACCAAAAGCGATGTTGCATCACCCTTTCTCCCCACTCTGCAAACTGATTTCTAGAGATAGTGTCTCCCCTACATGGCCCTAGTTTTGACGCATCAGTGGTGCGTGTCTTTCATGGCTCTGTGCTTCTGACGTGGAAAGTTGGTTATGAACTGACGTCAGCGCCTATGTAGGTCCTGCGATGTAATCCTGATGCCCAAGTCACCGACGACGGACGCAGAGCCGAACGATACCACCTAATGATGCGCAGGGATAATGCTGAAGAAAAATCTCCAGATACAGACGCCTGGGGGAAATTCTAAGGTAAGAAATCTATAACTAATTTATGTCTCTACCAGATACATCGTGTTAAACTTATTAGCAACACAATAAATGCTTTTCCTCTGGAAAAGCTGACCTAATTATAACTACCCAGTGGTGGCAACCAATACTTGGTAGCATATATATGTATATATTCACAGAAAACAAACAAAGGTTACAGGGACATTATAGCTAGGCGTACAAAACCAGTGAAATTCAGCTGTTATAGTTAGTGAGCTAACTATAACTTGTGCCCTTACAATGCTCTGAGAATGATCTCATATATTTTATTACTCATGGCATGGTCAGTGACATCACTGATTACATCTCAAATGGCATCACTGATGGCATCATCCAGTGTCTGTGAGTGTTTTAAAAAAGTTTTTGAGGGTTAAATATATATATAGCATTACCGGCCAGAGACACTAAAACGTGCCTAACGTTACAACAACTTGCGATGAATGACACACTGGATGCTGACCAAGTTTCAACCCAAGTTTCAACCCAGGATGAGCAGAGAGCGGCATCCATCGAACAACTGGGCGCTAACATCAGTCCATTTAAACCAAAATCGAGGTTCATTCCAAACATGCCCAAAGACTTGATCGATGTTTTTCAAGATGTAGTGGTGGAAGATTTGAAACAACTACATCACAAGGTAAAACACAGGAAAAGATAAAAAAGCAAACATGAACAGGACTATTCATCTCTGATCACTAAATTGAGCAAAGACCACAAAATCATTGTTACTACCGCAGACAAAGGCGGTAATGTGGTAGTTTGGCCTCAGGATACTTATATTGAAGAGGCAATGAAACAACTAAATGATTCCTCGTGTTACACTAAAACAACTATGAAACAATAGAATGAGGCCAAAGACTCTCTAAAGAAATTATTGCATAAATAGAAAAGAGAGGGGATGATCTCTAAACAAGAGTTCGAATTTCTATATGTGGAATTCCCTGTGTTACCCAAGCTTTATCTCCTTCCTAAGATACATAAAAAAGTTGTCCCAGTTCCCGGCCGACCCATCATCTCGGCAATTGCTGGAGTTGCAGAACATGTGACTGAATACATTGACTACTTTCTGCAAGATCTAGTCAAAGACTTGCCTACCTATATTAAGGACACCGGAGACTTTATCAGAAAAATTAAGGGTGTTCCATGGACTGATGATTTATTATTTATTACTTTAGACATTGAAACGCTCTTTACGAGTATTGTACATGCAATTGGTCTAAAGGCTTTGGAACACTTTCTTGGTAAAAGGCCCATTAATTGTTATAATCATAACGAAATGATAATTGAAGTAACAACATGGTGTCTCAACAATAACTTTTTTTCTATTTGACAATGATATTTATTCCCAAAAACGTGGTGTTGCGATGGGGCCCTGCTTCTCCCCCAGCTATGCTTGTCTTCACGTAGGCTGGTGGGAGGAGCAGGTTCTCAGACATACACATGGGGCCATCTTTGACAAACATGTGGAACATTGGATGCGTTATATAGACAATGTTTTTGTTTTATGGAGGGGAGATTTTGATAGTGCCAATACCTTCCTAATGTCTATTAATACCAATCAGGAGAATCTTAAGTTCACATCCGCCATTAGCAATTCTGAAGCAGAATTTCTTGATGTTAAAATATTTGTTTATAATGGTCACCTAGCCACAAAATTGCATAGAAAAAGCACTGCGGGCAATAACATCATACATGCCAGCAGTGCCCACCCTAGGCATGTCATTGATAATATTCCCTTTGGAGAACTTCTTAGGCTCAAACGAATCTGCAGTACAGATACAGATTTGGCACTCTGCACCAATGAGGCCTTAGACAGGTTTAGACGCAAGGGCTATAGGAAATCCATACTTACACAAGCAGTTCAAAAGACCAATGCTGAAACTCGTGAATCACTGCTAGTGTCCACTCAGAGCACTCCTTTGGAAGCTGACTCTGGTATGGATGTCCAAGCTCCTAGACTTATTACCACCTTCAGTAAACAGGAAAGAAAGATGAGGTCCATTATTAAGCAAAGATGCCCCATTTTAAAAACTGATCTAGTCCTGTCACCTAGACTATCAGATGGCCCCACCATTACCTATCGGAAGGGAGCCTCGCTAAGAACTCAAATAAGTCACTAGTTCCCTGAGTTTGGAAGAAAAGAAGAATCTTTGAAATCCCGGCCGGGATTTAAACGCTGCTCCAACTGTGGGGCGTGTAAATTTGGGATAAACACCACCCAATACTCTACACCGTTCAGCCCAGTTATGACTAACATCAAGGGTTCATTTAACTGTAAAACTGAATTTGCAGTCTATGTCCTGACATGCACCTGTGGCCTTAGATATGTTGGCAGTACTAGGCTACAGGTGCATGTCAGGATTCTCCAGCACATGCGCGCCATCGTTAATAATGATGGGGCATACCCGGTGGCTAGGCACTTTAAAGCCATACACAACAACAATCTACAGCGCCTTAATTACTATGTTATCGTCTCAGTTCCTAAGCCACGCAGAGGTGGTGATAGAGACAAAATGCTCAGGAGACTTGAATCACAGATGATTTTAGAACTAGACAGCATGTTCCCGAATGGGTTGAATACTACAGAGGATTTACATGTATTTTTATAAATTCAGTGACTTTTGGAGGTTTCATATGGGTGGAGTGCTCCGCCTAACCGTCTTTATGATTATCAATTCCCGAATTTCGCCTTCAAACTACACTTCTCTCTATATTTTCACGATTTTACTTGTCTCTTTCACTTATTAGGAGTTATCTCTTTTTGGCACTTCTTACTTTGGACATAGACAATTTGGCATGCACATTTCCCTTTGTCTTCTTTCCTTTACCCTTTATGTTGTGTTTCTCTTTCTATATGAATCTTGAGTTGTTGAAACATGCTTATTTTCTAATGTCGCTGTTAGTAGAAGCAGGATTTGGGTTTTTATTTTCTAATTTTCCTGCGTCTTTCAGTGAGTTTATATCTATG
Organism: Lissotriton vulgaris; assembly: GCF_964263255.1. Classification (NCBI taxonomy): domain Eukaryota; kingdom Metazoa; phylum Chordata; class Amphibia; order Caudata; family Salamandridae; genus Lissotriton; species Lissotriton vulgaris. The sequence continues at coordinate 13,310 of NW_028253370.1, forward strand.
ACCGTATATGCATTTATGCAGAGAAACTTGCAGTTTACTGTGGTATGTCCTTATATGATTATGAGGATTGAATTTTACATTTGCTAATTTGCACATTATTCTTCTGTTTACATATCTTTGCGTAATTTGCACATTTCCTATTTGCACTTTGTTGCAGGATTTGCACCAATATGTAAATTGCCCATTTTGCACATGATATTTTTGTGTCAATCTACACAGTATTCTGATTGGTCATCGCATTTATGCTTTTATATATATATACATAGATTTTCAGCACATTATCAATTTTAATCTAACAATGCTCAGGAGATAGAAAACAATATGGATTTAATATGAATTGTTTTATACCCATTTGATTTGTATCAAAATGAGGGAGTACGAATATTCAGAAGACAGCCTTATGTGTTCATAGCCTGTAGTGTGTCCTTGCTTTTCATTATCACGTGGGGTGTTTTGAAAAAATGTGATGAAAAAACTGTGAAAAAAATGTATTTAAATGGTGTATGGTTCATTACCTGACGATCTGTGAGCAAGGGCGGATGCCCGAAATGCGTCGGATTTAGTGACTCTACTCTAATAAATATTTCTTTGCCGCAGAAATATGTTGGATTTGCGTGGTCTCTACTATTGCAGTGGCGGTGTGGTGGGAGACTGCTGTTGATATATATATATATATATTCACTGAAAAAACCATGGGTTATAGACCATATATAGTTAGGAATTCGCATTTACAAAACCTTATTTTACTCACACAAAACCATTGAAATTCCATATATAGTTAGTTGCACTAACTATATATCGCGCACCCGCAATCCACTGCTGATGATGTCACATATTACATCATTCATGACATGGTCAGAGATACCGCCTACGGGGGTACTCATAAAATGTACATAAAAATATAAAATGCAGCATATCCTGTGGAGACTTCCCGTCGCAGCCACAGGGAGCTGCTGGTTTCTTAAAAATGTCCGACTTTCGTCTGATTAAAATATGATGAAAGATGTTGAACCTGAACCGGGTCAGCAAAAATTTATCATGAGAGATAAAGGAGCATGTTAGGTACATTTCCATAGTATCACAGGTTCTTAACATGATATGCTTTCTAACATTAGGTTTCAAGAGCTCAACTTCATCTCTTAGGGCACTACGATCCATAAAAAAGGCCCTCTTAATTGCTGCAACATCACCCTTGACTATATCCCTTGGGTTTTCAAACACATTCAGGCGACCAAGCTTCAAAAATTGGGACTTCAAATATTTGAGCCAGGGTACACACATAGCATAATCAAATGATACAAGATCTTCCACTATCTGGTGGGTTAAGGGAATATCCTGACTTAACCATAATTTTATCCAGCATAACAGTGGTTTCAGTCCAACAATGTCGGTTATGTACTGCCAGCCAAGCTCTTCATGTACAGCTAAATTCGGTGTACTTCCTGGGACACACAACAAACGCTTTAAGAAGTTATTTTCAGCTATTTGTAGTTGTTCGCCATTTGTATAGCCCCATATCTCGCTACCGTAAACCGCAGTGGCTATGGATTTAGCATTATATAGTTTCATCATGGCCACAGTCGGCTTTTTCCCCAGTTTACTGGCAAAATTGAAAATGGAAGCATTTACTCTGGTCATTTCACCCTTCTTCCTGGCCATATATGGAGCCCAACTAAGCTTCGTATCAAATAAGACACCCAAATATGAGAACGTATTGGTGACAGGGATCAAGACATCATTTAATTTAAAAACGAACTTCTTTTTTGGTTGACGGCCAACATGCATTATGTAGGATTTAGAATTGTTGACCATAAGGTCCCTATCAGACATGAAGTTATTAAAAGCATTCAAAAGTGCTTGGAGACCCATTTCTGTTCGTGAAATTAAAACCGCATCATCTGCGTATGAAAGTAAAGGAATACCCCTCGCACCAGCTCTAGGACAATCTGATTTTACCTCTTGCAATTCAGCCTCTAAATCATTTATATAAAAATTAAAAAGAAATGGGGCCAGGATACACCCCTGACGTACTCCTTTATTAATACTGAAATTGCCTGTGATTTCCCAATTCGCTGAGAACCTCACATTGGCTCTTGTGTCATTATGTAAGTCCGCAAGGAAATCCACAATCCCCCTATCAACACCTTTATCCCTCATGGTCTGCCACAGCCTCCCCCTGTTAACACAGTCGAAGGCTGAGGACAGATCCATGAAGGCAAGGTGAATTACTCCTTTCTGTACAACAGTATATTTATTCAGAATAAGAAACAGGTTAAGGCACTGGGTTATGGTAGAGCGGCCTTCACAAAAGCCGTATTGGGAAGTCGACATGATATTATTTTCAATCGACCAGCTTACTAAGCGTTGAAGTATAACTCTCCCCATAATTTTAACCATTGAATCAATCAGGGATATTGGTCGGTAACAAAGAGCACTTCCCCTATCTCCCTTCCTGAAGACAGGGACTATGGTTGATAATCCCCACGTTCCCGGGCAACCCACTCTAGCCGCAGCATTGAATACAGCAACCAGAATTGGAGCCCAGAAAGCTGGATCAGATTTATAAACATCCGGTGGTATTCCGTCAGGACCAGGTGCTTTATTTGCTGTAAGACCCATAATGGCAAGCAGGACCTCGCTTTTATCAAATATTATATTGCTGCTCCTGACATGGGGAATGGCAACCCTAGTTCCAACACCCTCTGAATAGTACAGGCTTTTGAAATGACTTTCCCATTCTTCTTTCGTTATGCAGCAAACAAGTCCATCAACCGGGTCCTCGGTCAAAAAAGGTTTTTTAACCAGTGCCCAGAACTTGGTGCTGCTATTCAGGGTGGAAGGATCGAGTAGTTCCTCCCAGGCCTCCTTCCTTAGGCGACAGTAATAGCCTTATATTCTTTTCTGCATGCTTTTACGTCCTCCCGATTCCTTGGTGAAGCTGACAATGCAAGCCTCAATTTGCGAGCAGCTTTAGTGCAATCATGACTAAACCATCTCGGGCCTATTTTAGCCTTATTTTTATTGGGGACAGAAAGAAGCGCTGACACCTTCTCCGACACATTTTGATAGGCCTCTAACACTAGCCTGGGGTCACCCCCCTCATTCGTACCAACTTTAATATCCTCTGCACATCTTTCAGCAATATTTTTATAAAGGATATCCGCAGACACCATTGACCATTTTAACCTCCTCCTCCCATCTGTTGTTCCCAAACTGCCTTGACTAATGATCTTATTTCCCTTTTTTACCCAGGGACATTTTAAGCAGATTGTTAGAGGATTATGGTCACTGAATTCACTCGAGACAACGCAAAAAGAGTCTAAAAAAATTTGCATCGTCCGAGAGACCAGTATATGGTCTATGAAGGTACCCCTTCCATGTCCTTTAAAGGTGGGGGTGTCAAAACAATATAAGGGGTCCTTGAGAGACATAGCCAGTGAGAGGTCAAAGTCATCCAATAAATCATTGCACATTTCCCCCCTCATTAGTGTGCTCCATGTGGAGATAGCCTGCACTTTCACAAGACATTTCTGGTAAGCGCTTATGTAATGGGTCTATACAAGGATGCAAATTAAAATCCCCCATAATCATCAGGTTATGGCCCAGATCTTTCATATAACTAGAGACAAAAGAATTTAGTGTGAAAATATCATTCCTGCCTGCACTATCATAAGTAGCATTATAAAAATTCACCAAGCCCACAAGGACGTTTCCTCCAGATAAAGCTAAGCCCATTACACCTGTATGCTGTGCTTCAATTCTACGTACTGCACAGGGTATTAGTATGGAGACAAACATTACAAGGCCCCCCTTCGGCCTACCCCTTAATGATGGCAAAGCTGGCACATAAAAAGCCTTGTAGCCTTCCAGAAAAAGGCTACAACCCACCTCCCAAGTTTCTTGTAAACAGATGATCGAGAACTGCTCAATGTAGGTCACCCAATTTACATCAGACATTTTGGCCGCAAGACCGGCAATATTCCAAGAAGCAACATGACATCCTGGCTTAATGGCCACCGGGTTATCTGAATTTGTATTTGTAAGTTCACCTGTAGCCACAGTATCCTGAGCCGCAGGTGCCACCCGTCAATCACACAGCTCAAGCCCAGATAATGCTTCGTACCTGTTCTGTGTGATTAAATTCGAGCCATGTCGATAATGGCCAACACTGGCACTCCTGTTATAAACATCATTGGATCCACCTGACCCACAAGGATTAGTGATGTTATAAAAAAATTGGTTGTCTTGAATATGAGTATATGGTTCAAACACCTGCCTGGTTAAGCTCTGTTGTGGTGTGGGTTTACAAAGATGCGCATAGAAATTACCCAGGGGGCGTACACAAATACTATTCACATTATAAACCAATGTAGAAGCTCTCAAAAGAACAGTTGCCACATGCTGAGGGTGTTTGAAATTGATAACTATACAATCTCCAGAACCGGACTTTTTAGAAGGTCCCACCCAATTTACACGTCTTACTGCCATTATCTGGTCAGAGTATGAGATGGGAAAACCACAATTTTTATTAAGCCATGCCATTGTCTTATTTTTCAGGGAAGTGTGGGATTCGTCATAAGGAGATGCAGGATGGGTGCCACAGGGAGGAACATTAGTCAGTATGGCCACAAATGGAGCACAATCAGGTGGTAAATTTAGATAACGGTTATACCTCGGGGTCTAGGGGCTCTACTGCTTTGGGGGATTATAGACGATTGTGACTGCGGGGCAGTTGCCACAGGGGCATCCAATGTGTTAGGTCTATCAGGCCCTGTGGGCGCTGCTACAACAGTATTCCCCCTCCCCTTATTCCGTGTATCATTAACTTCAACAGTTTCTTTCCCTTTTCCCCCACAGTGAACAGTTCCACCAGATGTTGCTATCTTCTGTGACGATAACAGACCACCCAGCCTTGTGACTTCCTTTGCTAAATTATCAATCTTATTGGTTAGAGGTTTAATAAGCTCTTCTATTTTTGCTGTTAAAGAAACTTAAAGATTTTTTATAAGTGAAGCAAGTAAATCAGAGTTAAATTAACCCCATTACCGTTAGTGCCTGTAAATACAAAGGGGGTTATTACAGCAGGGCCGTTAGTCGCTTTACCATCCTTTTTTTTAGCCTTAGAGTTGTTGTGTTTTCCATTATCTTTTTGAGATACTGTTCTACAAGTTCTCAAGGGCCTAGTTTCAGGTTGGGTCTCATTCAGTACACCAGTATCATCGTTTAACTGCACCAGTGGGTCAGAATAAACCTCAACACTCACTGTAATGGGCACTGGAGGGTCAAGAGAGATAACATCACTCGTATTAACTTCAATATCTTGGGACGGAGTAATAATAGGGGATTTTTCTAATAAGTCCCCTGTCATAGGACCTTTCCCCAAGGATGCACGTCTATCATTATTAATCTGGTTTACTTTCCTAACCAGGAAATTATCCAGAGAAGCTGGGCCTACCATCACCTTATCAGTTTTGGATTTAGACATGAGCAATAGTACTATCAACTTACACACAAATACCCTCAAGTCTACACATTCACAAAAAAATAAAAACAAATCAGAAAATTTTTAAAAAGGTCTTACGTGCACTCAGCACGTTAATAGTCCGAATGAGGCGATGCAAAGTCCCTGGCCCAGTCCAGTCTCCTCAGGCCTCTGAGGGCCACAGAGGGCCCGCCCTTTGCCCGGGCTTAGCCCCGGGCGGTCCCGGGGGACGAGGAGGCGTTGTCTCCTTTATGCGCCGCCCGGCGCTTCCTGCTTGCGTGGGCGGCGTGCGGGGCTGCTGGGGCTTGTAGTTCAGCGTCCCTCCGGCGGAGCCAAGCCCGGTCGGAAACACCACGGTGAAGAAAAAGAATGGCGGAGCCAAGCCCGGCCAGGAACACCACAGCGGAGCCAAGCCCGGCCGTGCAGTGCAGCAGGTCTGTGTATTTCGCCTCCCACCTAGCTCCTCGGCACTGTCTCCTTTATGCGCCGCCCGGCGCTTCCTGCTTGCGTGGGCGGAGTGCGGGGCTGCTGGGGCTTGTAGTTCAGCGTCCCTCCGGCGGAGCCAAGCCCGGCCGGAAACACCACGGTGAAGAAAAAGAATGGCGGAGCCAAGCCCGGCCAGGAACACCACAGCGGAGCCAAGCCCGGCCGTGCAGTGCAGCAGGTCTGTGTATTTCGCCTCCCACCTAGCTCCTCGGCGCTGTCTCCTTTATGCGCCGCCCGGCGCTTCCTGCTTGCGTGGGTGGCGTGCGGGGATGCTGGGGCTTGTAGTTCAGCATCCCTCTGGCGGAGCCAAGCCCGGCCAGAAACACCACGGTGAAGAAAAAGAATGGCGGAGCCAAGCCCGGCCAGGAACACCACAGCGGATCCAAGCCCGGCCGTGCAGTGCAGCAGGTCTGTGTATTTCGCCTCCCCTTTCACATTTTCACCCCTTTTTCTCTGGACACTGCTGCCAGAACCTGAGGTTGCCTCTGGGTGAGGCCGGCATACAGCACGATATTGGACATCCAATGACAATGCCGTAACGCTAATGTGGGGCGGAGCACAGACATTTACCGCATTCGATAAACATAGCTTTTATGAGGGTGATCCATGCCAACCAACGGTTGAGTAGCTACAAGTGTCAATTCCACCACTTGATTATTTAAGTATTGAAATGAGGAACTGAATGGACAACAATTCCTCCTCCCCCCCAGTTGATTACACAAGACTCAACATCGCCTGTGTCCTTCTCAATGTAAAATAAAGCAACCCCTGGGTCCCTTTGGCATCAGATTGGGGAGGAGGCCGCATCCCCCATCTCCTAAAAAGAACAAAGCAGCAACCTCCTGGCTCTGGCCCACACCAGGGGGCTAAAGTTCAAAGTGGGTAGAAGCCCACCATTTGTTTTTTCTCTGAGCCGCAGAACAGCGATACTCCATAGAACCTCCCCACCCAGAAAAATATAAATATGCATTTGAGCCAAGGGTGGTCTCTCTGGGACCCCCCACCAGGCCTATAATTGTTTTCATCTTTTTTGAAAGGAGAAAGCACTGAGTCACACAATGACTGCTGCCACATCTTTGGTGGCAGCCAAGCAGCTAATCAGGTAAAATTATTTGATCTGTTCGATCTGCGGATCCTCTGCGGCATGATATATACAATTAGTTTTAGACCTTAATTTCTCAAAAACTACTGAATGGATTTACACCAAAGCACAAAGGATGTACGTCAGTACAACGCGATCTTTTAGATTGCGGTACTTTACAACGCTACCATTACAACACAAGTCGTTACAACGACTTGCGTTGGTGTGCGCGGATTGAGGATTAGTATAATTTTATATTCCAAAACCAGCCCACGTAACAGTAGGGAAGGTGTTTGAATATAAAATTACAATATTTCGTATCCAACAGCGCCATCCAGCGCAAGTCGTTGTAATGGCATCATTGTAAAGGTAGTGCGGTGTAAACACTGCGTTGTAAACAATGTTTCCCAAGCACAAAATCACGCTTTCTGCACCAGTATATAGCTTTCTAACACATTTGGTGTTATTCCGCTCAGTGTTTTTCATTGTAGCTGTATCTAATGTATTCCTATGGAAAAAAATGAATGGAGAAAATGCATTTTGTTACTGAAAGGAAAGGGAACCCCCTCTGGAAGGATAATTGAGGTCAGGGAGAAATAGGGGAAATAACGATAAATACAATAGACAATAAAGCTCCCCAGCGACCTATATCTCTTTGTGAAATAGACTAAATCTAGTATGGGTTTATACAAAACACATAATCAAAGCAAAGCAATTGTAGATTACAACCTTGTTATTTATTTTTTTTTTTTTTTACTTATTATTCATGGTTTCCTTTTTCATAACATTTATATCAGCATTGCTTGATTATTTTGTTTAAAAAGTACAGATAGATATTTTTTTGTAACATTATTATTTTTAAAACAAAAATATTCTAAACATGTAAATACAGTACAATACTCTGGACCCCTAAGAAAAACTGAATGTACAACAATATACAATTGACAATCTCACATATTCCTTCAAATCGAACAAGCACAAACAACCCAAGCACACATACACATCTGGGTGTGAGGGAGAAACAAAGATTTTTCAAGTCTCCAAGACCAAGTTAGTTGACCGTATTCAACAAGGTCTATACAAATAAGGTCGACACACATTTTGGTGGCGTGAAACACGATGTAAACCACCTTCTTCAGTACCTTTCCCAAATAGTATGGACTTTCACACAAGCAAGAATGACGGGGTACAGATTGTACTAGTCACTGGGTCGTTCTCTGATTGGTGTCACACAAAGACGAGTAGGATAAACATTTATTGGCGGAGCATAAGGCTGCAGTGCATTTTTCATATGCGGCACTGGTCCACTTGATACGCCTGCACCCTTATGTATATAATTCTATTTCAAATGTTCCTTTCCTGTATTCCAACGAGAGATCACACAGCTGTCAGCGCAAATTTCCTATGCTGTACGCGTATAGCATAATGTCAATGTGCTCTTTTCAGGAATAAAAAGACAATCCCGCGTAGTGGCAAACTTTGGATATGGCTCCACCAACTGATATGGTGTCCCTATTCTCAAGTGGTTTGGGTTCCTAGGACTCCACCTTTGACAGCAACTTTCAGCAAAACGCATTTTGTGCCATTCCTTTGTCTTGGCCCCCGCTTGACGGATCACCCCAAAATCTTCTAGGAAAAAGCTTCGGTGGATGAGACTTTTTTGGAAAGTTTTGCGAAGATTCCTCAAGCAGCAGCAAATTTATAAGCAAACCAAAAAATCTATTTCCTAGGATAAGGTAGTCCTAACTAGCATTACCTAGTGGCAACCGCTCTAGATAATATATGTAAATTTCTATATATTTATTCAGCAAAAAGTTGATGCTATAATTAGGTATGCTTATAAGATCTTAGCTTGGAATTTACTGAAAAAGCAAAGATCAAAGTGACATTATACTTAGGTGTTGATATGAGCAAAAACAAATGTTTTAAAATGAAAAAGTATCTGGAATTCAACAGTTATAGTTAACAGACAGAACAAAAACTTGTGCTCCTGTCATGACGACTCCTGCCATGTACTGCTTATTATTTCATATATTACTTCACTTATGGCATGTTAAATGACTTCTTTGACCGTATTCAACAAGGTCTATACAAATAAGGTCGACACACGTTTTGGTGGGGTGAAAGACGATGTAAACCACCTTCTTCAGTACCTTTCCCAAATAGTATGGACTTTCACACAAGCAAGAATAAAGAGGTACAGATTGTACTAGTCACTCGGTCATTCTCCGATTGGTGTCACACAAAGACGAGTAGGATAAACTTTTATTGGCGGAGCATAAACTGCAGCGCATTTTTCATATGCGGCACTGGTCCACTTGATACGCCTGCACCCTTATGTATATAATTCTATTTTAAATGTTCCTTTCCTGTATTCCAAGGAGAGATCACACAGCTGTCAGCGCAAATTTCCTATGCTGTATGCGTATAGCATAATGCCAATGTGCTCTTTTCAGAAATAAAAAGACAATCCTGCGTAGTGGCAAAGTTTGGATATGACTGCACCAACTGATATGGTGTCCCTATTCTCAAGTCGTTTGGGTTCCTAGGACTCCACCTTTGACAGCAACTTTCAGCAAAATGCATTTTGTGCAATTCCTTTGCCTTGGCCCCCGCTTGACGGATCACCCCAAAATCTTCTAGGAAGAAGCTTCAGCGGATGAGACTTTTTTGGAAAGTTTTGTGAAGATTCCTCAAGCAGCTGCAAATTTATAAGCAAACCAAAAAATCTATTTCCTATGATAAGATAGTCCTAGCTAGCATTACCTAGTGGCAACTGCTCTAGATGATATATGTAAATTTCTATATTTTTCTTCTGCAAACAATTGATGCTATACTTAGGTATGCTTATAAGAACTTAGCTTGAAATTTACTGAAAAAACAAAGATCAACGTGACATTATACTTAGGTGTTGATATGAGTAAAAACAAATGTTTTAAAATGAAAAAAACATCTGAAATTCACCAGTTATAGTCAACTGACAGAACAAAAACATATGCTTCGTCATGACGACTCCTGCCATGTACTGCTTATGAATTCATATAATACATCACTTATGGCATGTTAAATTACATCTTTGATAACAATTCAAAACTTTTCATAAAATAAAACTTTCGCTAATTCTGGGTTGGAGTGGCAAACTTCAGCCAGCCCCATCGTGCAGTTGAGAAACAGATGTGGGAGGGGTGAAAAACGGACAATTCCCACTTTGGATTCTTTGTTCAGTGATAATGAAGAAACAGTCTGAACTGAATTTCACTAAATTTGGTATGAAAGTAGAGTTTTAAATCAAGGTAGTGCCTTTATTGGGTATGTTGTAAAAACATTTAGTAGTTTGAGAGGCATTAGCATTAGAAAAGTGTTTTTGTATATATGTAGAGGTTTTGTAGCTTAGTCTAGAGATGGTCTGTGAGGTTTTACTCCTGTGGTCCATTGATTGTGGTCCATGAACACTATGCTGAGTTCCCAAACCTGTTGCTCCCTGATTAGCTTACAGCACCTGGCACTCTCTGATTAGTTTGCAGCTGTTATTACAGTATGGGCAGGGGCGGCTCTAGGGGGTCCGGGCGGGGTGGAGCCCCCCGGAGCTCAGGAGGGTGTTTTATTAAAACATCCAGAAAAGGCGTTAGATGACCAGTACCCGCGGCTGCTACTACCCTTCTGAATTTGTCTCAGAACGATCAAATTTAGGAGGAGGTGGGTATTGTGACACACGACATGAGGGACTGGCACAGACGGCTGCAGTGCCAGGGCCATGACAGGTGTCCCGGTGACATGATTTTTAAAAAACGTGGGGCGTGCTCGCGTTTCATAAATGCTCGCAATGGTTACATAGTCAAACATGGTCATTGTATGTGGGGAAGGGGCCTCCTGAGTTAGAGAAAGTTCCCCGCCCCGCAAAGGTTCAAAAATGGGCACATGCTGTTGTGGTGTTATTTAAAGGCAGAGGGCGAACGCCTCCTGATAAATGAGATAGGTGGGGGCGGTAGGCCATCGTCTAATCCTCAGATCGGACACGCAGGCTATTGTGCAGCAAAAAGAATCAGTAAAAAGCCAGTTCATCTACGGGTATTTGCCTTGTCTGGCGCAGCGTAGGCCAAATGAAGCAGAGGGGTATCGAGCAGCAAGCTTGCTTACCTTATAATACCCGCCATAGCTCAGGATTTAGAAAACGCCAGTGCCAGTTGAGGAGCCGAAATATAATTGGTGTGTGCGCGAGGACAAGACTACAGTATTGGTGTGGCGGCCCCTGGGGTTTGGCAGCCCTGTGCAGGTGCACAGCTCACACATGCCTAAGGCCGCCCCTAGTATGGGGGACTCAGTCCCCGCATTCTGAAAAAAAAATGTTAAGGAGCCATAAGGGGGTACTGAAAGCAGACTTCCGGTCTCCGGCTGGGTCCAAAGGAACTCTCCCCTATGTTAAAATTAAAAATAAATTGAAGATTTTGTTGTGGGGTCTCCAGACCCAGTGATTGGATTTCCGGTCACCAGCTCAACCTCCAAGCTTAGCGAACCCATGTCAGTGATCCATCAATCAGTGCCAATGAATTCTGCACCCATGTGGAATTTGCATAGAATTGACAGGACTTTGGCTGTTATATAGCCTTAAAGCCCGGCATAGCGGTCCGCTCCATTGTTAAAGGCCTGGACTGAAGGCGAGGGCTTTTAACAAGGGAGCTGGGCTTTAACCCCTTTCATGCGGCCGTGATTCTGTGCCTGTGTGGCAAAATCGTAAGTGGGCGGGTTTATGACAGCCCCCAGCCGTAATCAGCACACGAGCGCCGTAGTGCATGACGGATGGGGGCCGTCATCAGCATGCAAGGGGTTAATGGCCTGTAGATTCCACCAGGAGGGCTCTTAGTGTGGTATATCCTTCTTCTCTTTCTGTATTAGAGTTTTAATATGTCATTGTAGAGTGTTGCCCATGTAATTGAGAATGTTTTACGTGTGGTGTTCTAAATCAGAGAAGCGGTTGGAGCTTATCTGATTTAGGCGCTTTGCTCTGTGCTCCGGTGGGTCCTTGGATTGAGCTTAATAAATCCATACCTTAAACCTAAACTGCCTCCTCCGCATCTTTACAATGGCGACGAGGTTCTTTTAAATATATTATCGGACCCACTATGATTTTGAGCACATTTAAAATTTTTGATGAACTTATTTAAAGATACGGACTTACGCTGCAATTTTCTTCAAGTGCTGTTCATGATGCCGGTCAAGGTGATGCCTCTTTGAAGCCCCAAGGTACTGTAAATTTCGATCTATTTTGGGATTCCCAGTCGCTTATTGTTAAAGCGTTCTGTGGCAGTTGATCATCTCGCGTTCCTGCCTTTTCCCATTTGATGACGTCCGTGAATCACAACGGACTTCTGGTGGAACGCGGTGCATTCAGCACGCAACGTCCCTTCTATTGGGAATTCAGCACGCATCACTGAAACGCAGCGCGCATCATTGAAACGCAGCGCATCACGCTGCGTAGCGGCCATTTCAATTTTTCCTTGTCAGCTGTTTTCTGTCATCGGCTTCACAGCGTAACAACGTTCTCTTTGCAGCGCATTTAAGCGACTACTTGAAGATTTCTACTGGCGAATTCAGTGATTCGCTCACTCTTATTTCAACTAATTGAAAATTTTACTGGCGAATTCTGTGATTCGCTCACTTTTACTTCAAGCTGGTATTTCATTAATGTTCTCTACGACAGCGCAGGTGGGGTAAGCTGGAGATTTCTATTCCTTCAGTCGTGTTCACTTGTGCTGGTTGCAGTCATTTCTTCTGTGATTTGCACACAATTTTAAAAAGAGTTCTTTTACTTCAGTTTTCGGCTTGTGCATTTTACCATTTCTTTACTACAGTGATGTGCACACTTTACTTTTAATGAAAGTGCATTTTGCTATTTTATCTCTACTGTGATTTGCACACATATTATATTGCAATTTAACTTATTTGTCTGTATTACTGTTCCTAATGGCTGCATCTCAAATCTGCAATCAACCTTCCATATTTTTACAAATACCTGTTAAACTCAAACTTAGTTGGAAAAAATGGTTTGACACTTTTGAAAATTACATAGTTGCTATTGATGGTACTAAATTTTCAGCGGAGAGAAAGAAGGCCATTCTATTCAGTTATTTGGGAACAGCTGCCATTCAGATCTTCAAGAACCTTATGCCCATTGCACCGCCACTTGAAGGAGGTGATGGATGGAACGTTTTTGTTGAAGCTGTTGCTAGACTGGAAAAACAATTCGAGGATGAGCCTAATGTCATGATTGAAAGACATTCTTTTCATAGGAGGAAACAGCTAGCAGATGAATCTGTTGAAGATTATATAGCAGCTCTAAGGGTGTTAGCTACTAATCGTGAATTTGGTGCCTATGTTGACACTGCTTTAAGGGATCCATTTGTTTTTAATTGCGCAGCCAAAAAAGTTCAAGAACGACTCTTAGCCTGTCGCAATCCCACCCTGGCTGAAGTAATTGATTTGGCCAAAGGGATTGAGAGATCTATTGAGTCTTCTAAAGTCATTGCTGCTAATGAAAACAAGTGTACTAATGATGCCTCTGTTTGTGCTGTTCAACTGCGCAGTAAGAATAATTTTCAGTCTGGTAGACTTTTAAGCTGTTTTAGGTGTGGCTCAAAAGCACACTTGGCGAATTCTCCAGATTGTCCTGCTCTCAAGAGGAAATGTACCAAGTGCGGTAAGATTGGTCATCTTGCATCTTCTTGCAGGACTCAAAGGAAGGGTGGTAGATCTGACACCGCTGTTTCCAGTGTTTCTTGCGTTCATGATGACTTGGAGAATTTAGTCATTACCATTTATGATGATTCTTTTGACAGTCATATAAATAGTGTTTCTCTTCCTTTCAAAGCTCCTTTAGGGATAGTTCATGTTGGGAAGATTGCATTTGAAGCTATGGCTGATTCCGGTTCGCCTGTGACCATCTTATCAGATATTTTCTTTTATCAGAAATGGAAAGATGTTAAACTGGCCAAATCTGATATTAATACTAAAGCTTTTGGTAATTTTAAGATCAAAATGCTAGGCTTTTTTGAAGACTCATTAAAATTTGAGTCTCGTGTCATTTTTACCAAAATTTATGTCGCAATTGATGGGCAGAACATCGTTGGTTGGTATGACTTGGGTAAACTTGGCATTAATCTATGTCCTGGATCTGATCATCCTATTCAGTTGAGGGAAATGTCTGTTCATAGTGTTTCTTTGGATTATTCAATTTCTCCTATTCTCAATAAGTACAAGAATGTCTTTGAAGATGTTGTGGGGGAGGTCAAAGGCTTTTCACACAGGATCAAACTTAAAAAAGGAGCTTTACCAGTGCAACACAAGGTTCGCATGGTACCGTTGGGGGTGAGAGACAAGCTTAAGTCGCATTTGGACGGTCTCTGTTCTCAAGGGATCATAGAACCTACCGATAGCTCCGAATAGGTTTCGGCTATCGTTATTGCTCTTAAAAAGAACCAAGAGATTAGGCTGTGTGTAGATCTTCGATCTCTTAATAAAAACATTGTAGTAGAGACTTATCCTTTGCCCAGAATACAGGAAATGTTGGCTGCTGTAAATGGAGCAAAATTTTTTTCTATTATTGATTTAAAGGCTGCGTACCATCAAGTCACTCTGAATCAGGATTCCAAAGATCTGACGGCGTTTATAACTCCGTTTGGGTTATTTAGATTCCTCAGGATGCCCTTCGGCCTGGCATCAGCGGCCAGCGTTTTCCAGAAATTAATTGAAAATTTGTTCCGTGGTGTGAAAGGTGTCCAGTCTTTTCAAGACGACATTTTAATTTTTGCTAAGTCTATTGATGGACACAATGTCACTTTGGAAATTGTCTTGAAAATCCTTAGCAGCAAGGGTATGACTGTGAGCAAAGAGAAACGTAAATTTCTTGTTAAAGAAATTGACTATTTGGGTCATAAAATCACTCAGGAAGGGATCTTTCCAAAAAAGGATATCATCAGTAATCTTGAGAATGCCAGTAAGCCTCAGGACAAGGATGCTTTACGTTCCTTTCTCGGGCTAGGAGAGTACTACGCCAAATTTGTTAAAGGTTATGCTTTAGTTGTCGAGCCTCTTAGACAATTGCTTAAGAAAGGTGCTAGATTCGTTTGGACTGATGTTCATGATTCTGCTTTTCAGGGTGTTATCAAGCTTATTGCCAATGCTCCGGGTCTCAAAACTTTTGATCCTGAGGGGAAGTCTTTTGTAACTGTAGATGCCAGCGCAATTGGTTTGGGAGCTGTTTTCACCCAGATGGTTAATGGCAAGGAGAGAGCCATCTCTTTTATTTCAAGGGCTGTTAGAGGTGCTGAGGTGCATTATAGCACGATCGAAAAGGAGGCTCTTGCCTGTGTGTGGGCGGTGGAGAAGTTGAAGAATTTTTTGTGGGGTAGGCCCTTTGTTTTGGTGACTGACCATAAACCGTTAGTCTATATGATGGATGGTGTCAGGAGTGGTAGCGCTTCCTCTAGGTTGGTTCGGTTGATTGCAAGACTGCAGGAGTTTAATTTTGAGATTCAGCACATTCCTGGTGGGAAGAATTTTGCTGCTGACTGTCTATCCAGGTTACCTCCACTTAACCGCATCGCTGCTGCGGCGATTTTTGAGCTGTGCGGCAATTTTAAAATTACCGCGATACATGACGAGCTCAGCTCGTCATCAGCACACGCCACCCGTAGGTGATGACGAGCTGAGCTCGTCATCAGCATCGAAGGGGTTAATGATACCCATGATGAAATTACTGATCTGCATGAGTGTGTTGTGGCTGCTGTGGATGCAGTGGAGTCTAGCAATTTTGGTATTGATGCTTGTGAATGGAATGATCACGCTTGCAAAGACAATGTATTAGCTAAGGTCAAGTCTTATGTGGTTAATGGTTGGCCTTCAGTTAAGAATATTGAGTCTTCTTTGAGGAGTTTTGCGCAGGTAGCTAATGAGTTATCCATTGAAAATGACATTCTGTTGAGGAATGATTTATTTGTTCCACCTGGTAGCCTTAGAGAGAAAATTGTCAGGTTGGCTCATTCTGGTCATCCTGGTATCTCTGGTACAAAAAGGATACTTAAGTGTCACTATTGGTGGCCTGGGCTGGATTCCTTTGTTGAGTGGTTTATCAACAATTGTGCCGTTTGTTTCAGGTCTGACAAACATTGGAAGGTGTCCACTGAACCTCTGTCTGTTTGTGAGGCTCCTACTGGTCCGTGGGAAAGCCTTTCTATTGACTTTTCTGGACCTTATGATTGTCTTGGCAGGCAGAACAGACTTTTAATTGTCCTTGTTGATGACTTTTCCAAGTGGCTACATTATTCTTTTGTGGAGCATCCTAGTACTGATGCTGTCATTGGTTTTCTGGACAATGTTTTCAGAGTTGAAGGGGCACCCATCTCCATTAGGTCTGACAATGGTGTTCAGTTTACCTCTAGTAAGATGGGAGCGTTTCTAAAAAAGTTTGGTGTGTCTACCAAGAGGGCACCTCTTTATAGTCCACGTTCCAATGGTCAGGTTGAGAGGGCCAACAAGTTTTTTAAGGAGGGGATCCAGGCTGCATTGGAGAGTGATTTGGATGTTTTTGACTTTTTAAAAGACAACATTTGGAGTTATCATATTACTCCTAATACCTGTACTGGAGTCTCTCCTTTTTGTCTTATGAGAGGCAGACAAGCTAAGTCTTTATTTTTACCTCATTTTACAAACAAGAGCTGTTTGTCTGGGAATTTTGAGTCCTCTGTCTCTAAAGCTAGGGATAATATCACCTCTGCACGGTTGTCTGGCAAATCTTATCATGACGAGTTTCATCATTGTAAGAGCAAAGTTGTAAATATTGGTGATTGGGTCAGAATTGTTAATCCCTCTCATACTCCTAAGGGTTTGTCCAAGTTCAGTAAGCCATTCCTTGTGGAACAAGTTTCTGATTCCTCTGTTTTTCTCAAGGGCAGAGGGTGGTGGTGTAAAAGTTCTGTGGTTGTTCTGAAACCTGGCCAAGAATTTTTTTTTGATAAAAAGGGAGATGGTGAGGATGATGTCTGGTTTGATGACTCATGTGATTCGTCTCTCAGTCCATTACCTGAGGATTCATGTGATTCGTCTCCTAGTCCTTGTCATTCACATGTTCCTGTTGATGATGCTGCTTCTAGTTCATCTGCTCTAGATTCTCATGTTACCACTAAAAGATTTGTTAAGTTGCCTAAGAAATTTGATGACTATGTTTTGGATTGATTTTTTTTTCTTTCTTTTGTTTTATCTTCCCCTGTGTTTTTTCGTTTTTCTTTTTTTGTTTTCAGTAAAAAGGATACATGTGGTATATCCTTCTTCTCTTTCTGTATTAGAGTTTTAATATGTCATTGTAGAGTGTTGCCCATGTAATTGAGAATGTTTTACGTGTGGTGTTCTAAATCAGAGAAGCGGTTGGAGCTTATCTGATTTAGACGCTTTGCTCTGTGCTCCGGTGGGTCCTTGGATTGAGCTTAATAAATCCATACCTTAAACCTAAACCGCCTCCTCCGCATCTTTACACTTAGGCTATTAGAACTTTAAACCCATAGAAAGCAGAATGTTCTAGTTTGTGAAAACAAAGGCCTCTCTGTGCCCGAGGGGGTTTGAATCCCCTCGGAATCCGAGAGGTCTTTCTTCACAGCAGCAGCTGTGAAATGAAAAAAGCATTGGAATCTTGCTCTCCAGGCTTCGGCTGGCAAATAGAAGCCTGGAGCTCTCTGTTGTCTTCAATGGAGCCCTCAACATTCCAACATTCTAATTTAATAGTTTACAGCTGGTGTTGGACAGCAGTATTTGCCTCTGCCCACTACTCAGTATAAGCACTCTAAATTTTTATCGTTTTTCTGTCTGGGATGTGTCTGAGAGACTTGCAGGGCTAGTGTGGAAAACAATTCTAGCATCAAAATTAGTACTTGAATACATTGAGCACTTGCCAATTTATTGCGTACAAAATACATGCTCTGGTATTTCATCTATAGAGGACTAAAATTATGACTTTAACTACCATAAAAACTAGCATAAATGTAAGAAGAGATACTTTGCACTGGAGAATGATATGAAAAAAAATGATGCATGTCAAACAAGTAGTAATATCAATTATCATTCAGCAACACTGAAGACTTCAACCATTTCTTTTTAATAAAACATTTAGCGCTCCCCTGCAGCACATTGGCTACCCACCAGGAGGTGGGGGGTGTAGGTTGACATTATCCTCTACACAAGCACTATATAATGACGTTTTTCAGGTGAGAGTTTCCATTGAAAAGCCGTTTTGTTACTAATGACTTACATGAAATTATACAAAAGTTCTTTCGATTGAGTTCACTAAACAAAATTACACCAAACTAGATTTATACTCTAGGGAATGCTTTTGCTTGGTTCGGTGTAAATCCATTCAGACGTTTTTGAGAAATCATTGTTTCAAACATATTTGGATGGGCTTCAAATCTTAGCGTTACCCTGTCAGTTGAAAGGGTATTCAACCTGGAATGGGCTCCTTTTCAGAGAAGTGAAATGCAGTATTTCAGCAAAAAACAGACATTAAATTTAAGAACACAGTTAAAGTGATGCTAAAGTTACTTTCAGTTATGATATTTTAATAAATGTTTATAAACGTCTCTGACACTCACTTAAAACATATTGAAAGTGCACTTATTGTTATGAATTGAAACTGAAACACTCTGAAATTGCACACAAAATTAAATGTAATGTGTATGGCAGAGCGCGCAGGTCACCCGACTCAGATTATCATACTGACTTGG
Source organism: Lissotriton vulgaris (assembly GCF_964263255.1). Classification (NCBI taxonomy): domain Eukaryota; kingdom Metazoa; phylum Chordata; class Amphibia; order Caudata; family Salamandridae; genus Lissotriton; species Lissotriton vulgaris. The sequence goes on from NW_028253370.1 coordinate 32,124, forward strand.
GCCGATAAACAACATATGATGAGATTTTATCAGGTAACCTGTGCACTTACTCTAATCAGTGATTTATAAATTTCATTTAGGACCTATACCATTGTCTTACCAATCTTCGTCATCGGTACCTAAAGTCCTAAGAGATCAAAGGTGTTAGAATAATAGGTAAAATAAGAACATTTGGACTCATAAAATAACCATAACTCAGGAAAGGTTTAAACTCTTTATCTAAAATCTTTAAAATGTCATAATCCTAGCATTGAATAATAGAAAATTATCAATTAGGAAAATAACGATTAGAATGAAAGTATGCCGAGTTTTTATAAAGCAGTCTTTATGCATTTGACAAGAGGGTGGGAAGAGAGAAGGAAATAATACAATCACATACCCACATTAGATATTTACCTAGAATGGTGTGAAGAACTAACCCTGGCCACAGGTCAGTTTAAAGTGCAGGTACCGTAAAGGCAGGAGCAGATAGGAATCTGGACAGGTAAAGCCAAATTGGATTAGGACAGGACCACCAAGGACTAAGACCAGCACCCGCAGTTAAAGTTGCAACGCCTGCGTTAACCCCTCTCTGCAGCTAACAGCCAGAACCCGGTAAGAGTTATCGATTTCTCCGGCAAAGTGCTTCAGTTTTCAAACCCCGATCTGGTTTTAGAACCTTCTGACAGAGGCCTTCGCCAGCCCCTCTGCTTCCGATCACCTATTGAGTGTGTTGGGTCAGTCACAGGTCAGCTATTCAGACAAGTCGGACAAATTAACTAGCTAAGCCTACCCTAGTTATACTATTTTCCAGGTCAGTGTACCACCCCCCAATGTTGCAAGTGTAAGGATACCCAATTTTGATTGGACAAGAAGAGAGGAGAGGTCATCACACCATACCAAAATTAAACTTTTCTTGATGATTTTAAAATTAATGTTCCTGCCCATAACTTTATTTTCCCATGCACTTTTATTCTACCCGGCAATGAATGTATCAATCAGTAACAATAGCGTTCAGTATTGTACAGTATTGTACAGTCCAGCTTCCTCTACACGGGATGAAAGTTCACACTCCCAGGCACATCTTCGAGTGTACTGTAAGCTTGGCTTGTGGTTCAATGACGAATGATTTAATCTCTTTCTGGAGTTTGACATGCGCGGTATGGGTTTTCACGATGGAGTAACAGCACCTCTCAGGTCCAAAGATTACGATACATTAAAAGTAGAAAAGAAACAGTTTTAGAGCACAGAATAAATGAATGCACTGTATACCACTTATTTCTACTCTATTCCCATTACTTTATATTTAACTATTGCGTTAGAGTTAAGCAGAACGAACAGCCTAGCAAAAGCAGCAGTGCAAGCTTCATGCATCATGTGAAGACATGGAGCAGCCATCTTAGTTCTAGTGCGCAGAAGCAAAAGATTCCCTCCAAAAGCAGAGAGTACGTCATGTCACATGAGTGTGATAGACGCATGCGCAGTAATAAATCCTGCGTAGCAGCGGTCATTTTAGTGCAAGTGGATTATGGTTAGTAGAAACACATAAGCAAGCTTCTTTTAGATACCATACATGTCGTGAAATGCAATATTAATAAGACAAACATCTTGGTTAGCGCATTAACGTTATGTCGAGAGGACTGAATTCAAGCAAGTCGCTTTACGCGCGAATCCTTGCTCCATCACGTATGATATAAAAATATTTATCACACTAACATTAACAAAACATTATATTAAAATATTGAACTTTTAAATAATATTATAACAAATGTATAAAACGGCATATAAAAACATGTAAGCCAATAGGTCTTGGTTCTAAAAGGCCATTATATTGGTGTTGTCAATGCTTGTGGCTAGTCGCATTGTAGTGCACACTCCAAGATGATGTGCACATATGACCCGCAATAAATACAATCATTTTTTTATTTGATAAACCACATTCTAAAATGGACGTTGAAGATTGATGTGATGTGTCATAATGCATGAGCATGCATCAGAACACATAGAGGCCATTTACCACTGTAACATGACCAATAGCTACTTTGTATTAGTAAATTAAAGATGAACACTAGAAACCGGACCAGCGAAGCCCCGTGTGGCTTGGTGCACCCACCTCTTTCCCGAGCGGGACCCTGCCAGCTGTCTCCCCCCGCCGCCGCAGCCCCTGCCATCGCGCTGCGGCAGCCGTGCGGGGGAGACCACAATCCCCCGCCTGCTTTGCGGCAGGAAGCCGCAGGATGCCCCTTCCGCGCCAGGAGGCGCTACAAAGACCCTCAACAGCCCCGCGTCGCGGGAGCGCCGGGCTAAGCCCGGGCAAAGGGCGGGCCCTCTGTGGCCCTCAGAGGACCTGAGGAGGATGGGACGGGCCCCCCCACTGGGCCCCATTATAGAAGCAGGTACATAAAACAACTAACCCTTTTGCTTCCAATTGTCTTTTGTCCCTGAACCGTCCTGTGTCTTGTGTTTTGGAGCTCCTGCAGTCCTAACAATATGTCTATTTGGGAGGAGCTGAATGCCTTGTGTGGCACAAACTATGTCCTTAACATATCAACTCCGCCCACATTAGGCAGAAATATTGACCCTACAAACCGCACTCCCCAGGAAGTACCTTTATCGCCTGACACGATTTCCACTCAAGCTAACACGCTGCCCCAGGCCCTAATCACCAAAAGGAACATTGAGGAGTTTCCTGCAAAAGTTGATCAAATGTCCTGTAGCCCCTCATTACCCCCCGCTAATTCAACTGTTTAACGCCGTATAAGGCGGGGGCCACATCAAATGACTCTGTTTCCCCCTTTCATTCGACCCTACTGGCCCACATTGAACGATTGCTGAACGCGGCCCTATCACCCCTGGTCACAAAAATTCAGGAACTGGGAGAAAGGTTGTCCAGCGTGGAAAAAACAGTAACAAGCATTGGAAATGCAATAGGGCTCGCATTAGGAAAGTTTGAGCTATTGGTCTTATAAATGATTTTTTTGTTATTTATGTGTTATATTTTAAAATAGCTAAATTATTAGCTTGGTCATTTACAATGCCAATAGTTATAACTTTTGCAAACGTGACACCTATAGCATTTGTAATGCAACATGTTTTGTATTTACGTGACTTAGATGTATTGATATTACAAATAACAATGGCTTTTAATTTTTTTAAATGATTAATACTTAAATAATTTATTTAATTTGTAATGGCAATAGCTTAAACTTTTGTAAATAACTTTTGTGAAGATTATGTTCAGTGTTTTTTATTGTGACGAAAATCCAAGAACAGAAATGAAATATTAACATTTTTTGTGATTTGTAATAAAGCGTGAAAGCTTGAAAACAGCTTGAAACATTGAAAGAACATATTTGAACCAGTGATGCTGTGGTTGCGCTGAGTTATGCTGTGGTTGCGCTGAGTTATGCTGTGGTTGCGCTGAGTCATGCTGTGGTTGCGCTGAGTCATGCTGTGGTTGCGCTGAGTCATGCTGTGGTTGCGCTGAGTCATGCTGTGGTTGCGCTGAGTGGTGTCTGCATCGGTGTAGCTTAGTGGGTGCATTGGTGGAGATGTTTGGTGTGTGCATTGGTGAGCTTAGTTGGAGCATCGGTGGAGCTGTGTGGTGGGTGCATCGGTGGAGCTTAGTGGGTGCATCGGTGGAGCTGTGTGGTGGGTGCATTGGTGGAGCTTAGTTGGAGCACCGGTGGAGCTGTGTGGTGGGTGCATCGGTGGAGCTGTGTGGTGGGTGCATCGGTGGAGCTGTGTGGTGGGTGCATCGGTGGAGCTGTGTGGTGGGTGCATCGGTGGAGCTGTGTGGTGGGTGCATCGGTGGAGCTGTGCGGTGGGTGCATCGATGGAGCTGTGCGGTGGGTGCATCGATGGAGCTGTGCGGTGGGTGCATCGATGGAGCTGTGCGGTGGGTGCATCGATGGAGCTGTGTGGTGGGTGCATCGGTGGAGCTGTGTGGTGGGTGCATCGGTGGAGCTGTGTGGTGGGGGCATTGGTGGAGCTGTGTGGTGGTTGCATCGGTGGAGCTGTGTGGTGGTTGCATCGGTGGAGCTGTGTGGTGGTTGCATCGGTGGAGCTGTGTGGTGGTTGCATCGGTTGAGCTGTGTGGTGGTTGCATCGGTTGAGCTGTGTGGTGGGTGCATCGGTTGAGCTGTGTGGTGGGTGCATCGGTGGAGCTGTGTGGTGGGTGCATCGGTGGAGCTTGTGGTGGGTTCATCGGTGGAGCTGTGTCGGTTGAGCTGTGTGGTGGGGGCATCGGTGGAGCTGTGTCGGTGGAGCTGTGTGGTGGGGCATCGGTGGAGCTGGGTGGTGGGTGCATCGGTGGAGCTGTGTTGGTGGAGCTGTGTGGTGGTTGCATCAGTGAAGCTGTGTGGTGGGTGCATCGGTGGAGCTGTGTGGTGGGGGCATCGGTGGAGCTGGGTGCATCGGTGGAGCTGTGTTGGTGGAGCTGTGTGGTGGTTGCATCAGTGGAGCTGTGTGGTGGGTGCATCGATGGAGCTGTGTGGTGGGGGCATCGGTGGAGCTGGGTGGTGGGTGCATCGGTGGAGCTGTGTGGTGGGTGCATCGGTGGAGCTGTGTGGTGGTTGCATCGGTGGAGCTGTGTGGTGGTTGCATCGGTGGAGCTGTGTGGTGGTTGCATCGGTGGAGCTGTGTGGTGGTTGCATCGGTGGAGCTGTGTGGTGTGTGCATCCATGGAGCTGTGCGGTGGGTGCATCGGTGGAGCTGTGTGGTGGGTGCATCGGTGGAGCTGTTTCGGCTGAGCTGTGTGGTGGGGGCATCGGTGGAGCTGGGTGGTGGGTGCACTGGTGGAGCTGTGTCGGTGGAGCTGTGTGGTGGGGCATCGGTGGAGCTGGGTGGTGGGTGCATCGGTGGAACTGTGTTGGTGGAGCTGTGTGGTGGTTGCATCAGTGGAGCTGTGTGGTGGGTGCATCGGTGGAGCTGTGTGGTGGGGGCATCGGTGGAGCTGGGTGCATCGGTGGAGCTGTGTTGGTGGAGCTGTGTGGTGGTTGCATCAGTGGAGCTGTGTGGTGGGTGCATCAATGGAGCTGTGTGGTGGGGGCATCGGTGGAGCTGGGTGGTGGGTGCATCGGTGGAGCTGTGTGGTGGGTGCATCGGTGGAGCTGTGTGGTGGTTGCATTGGTGGAGCTGTGTGGTGGTTGCATCGGTGGAGCTGTGTGGTGGTTGCATCGGTGGAGCTGTGTGGTGGTTGCATCGGTGGAGCTGTGTGGTGTGTGCATCCATGGAGCTGTGCGGTGGGTGCATCGGTGGAGCTGTGTGGTGGGTGCATCGGTGGAGCTGTTTCGGCTGAGCTGTGTGGTGGGGGCATCGGTGGAGCTGGGTGGTGGGTGCACCAGTGGAGCTGTGTCGGTGGAGCTGTGTGGTGGGGCATCGGTGGAGCTGGGTGGTGGGTGCATCGGTGGAACTGTGTTGGTGGAGCTGTGTGGTGGTTGCATCAGTGGAGCTGTGTGGTGGGTGCATCAGTGGAGCTGTGTGGTGGGTGCATCAGTGGAGCTGTGTGGTGGGTGCATCAGTGGAGCTGTGTGGTGGGTGCATCAGTGGAGCTGTGTCAGTGGAGCTGTGTGGTGGGGCATTGGTGGAGCTGGGTGGTGGGTGCATCGGTGGAGCTGGGTGGTGGGTGCATCGGTGGAGCTGTGTTGGTGGAGCTGTGTGGTGGTTGCATCAGTGGAGCTGTGTGGTGGGTGCATCGGTGGAGCTGTGTGGTGGGTGCATCGGTGGAGCTTAGTGGGTGCATCGGTGGAGCTGTGTGGTGGGTGCATTGGTGGAGCTTAGTTGGAGCACCGGTGGAGCTGTGTGGTGGGTGCATCGGTGGAGCTGTGTGGTGGGTGCATCGGTGGAGCTGTGTGGTGGGTGCATCGGTGGAGCTGTGTGGTGGGTGCATCGGTGGAGCTGTGCGGTGGGTGCATCGATGGAGCTGTGCGGTGGGTGCATCGATGGAGCTGTGCGGTGGGTGCATCGATGGAGCTGTGCGGTGGGTGCATCGATGGAGCTGTGTGGTGGGTGCATCGGTGGAGCTGTGTGGTGGGGGCATTGGTGGAGCTGTGTGGTGGTTGCATCGGTGGAGCTGTGTGGTGGTTGCATCGGTGGAGCTGTGTGGTGGTTGCATCGGTGGAGCTGTGTGGTGGTTGCATCGGTTGAGCTGTGTGGTGGTTGCATCGGTTGAGCTGTGTGGTGGGTGCATCGGTTGAGCTGTGTGGTGGGTGCATCGGTGGAGCTGTGTGGTGGGTGCATCGGTGGAGCTTGTGGTGGGTTCATCGGTGGAGCTGTGTCGGTTGAGCTGTGTGGTGGGGGCATCGGTGGAGCTGTGTCGGTGGAGCTGTGTGGTGGGGCATCGGTGGAGCTGGGTGGTGGGTGCATCGGTGGAGCTGTGTTGGTGGAGCTGTGTGGTGGTTGCATCAGTGAAGCTGTGTGGTGGGTGCATCGGTGGAGCTGTGTGGTGGGGGCATCGGTGGAGCTGGGTGCATCGGTGGAGCTGTGTTGGTGGAGCTGTGTGGTGGTTGCATCAGTGGAGCTGTGTGGTGGGTGCATCGATGGAGCTGTGTGGTGGGGGCATCGGTGGAGCTGGGTGGTGGGTGCATCGGTGGAGCTGTGTGGTGGGTGCATCGGTGGAGCTGTGTGGTGGTTGCATCGGTGGAGCTGTGTGGTGGTTGCATCGGTGGAGCTGTGTGGTGGTTGCATCGGTGGAGCTGTGTGGTGGTTGCATCGGTGGAGCTGTGTGGTGTGTGCATCCATGGAGCTGTGCGGTGGGTGCATCGGTGGAGCTGTGTGGTGGGTGCATCGGTGGAGCTGTTTCGGCTGAGCTGTGTGGTGGGGGCATCGGTGGAGCTGGGTGGTGGGTGCACCGGTGGAGCTGTGTCGGTGGAGCTGTGTGGTGGGGCATCGGTGGAGCTGGGTGGTGGGTGCATCGGTGGAACTGTGTTGGTGGAGCGGTGTGGTGGTTGCATCAGTGGAGCTGTGTGGTGGGTGCATCGGTGGAGCTGTGTGGTGGGGGCATCGGTGGAGCTGGGTGCATCGGTGGAGCTGTGTTGGTGGAGCTGTGTGGTGGTTGCATCAGTGGAGCTGTGTGGTGGGTGCATCGATGGAGCTGTGTGGTGGGGGCATCGGTGGAGCTGGGTGGTGGGTGCATCGGTGGAGCTGTGTGGTGGGTGCATCGGTGGAGCTGTGTGGTGGTTGCATCGGTGGAGCTGTGTGGTGGTTGCATCGGTGGAGCTGTGTGGTGGTTGCATCGGTGGAGCTGTGTGGTGGTTGCATCGGTGGAGCTGTGTGGTGTGTGCATCCATGGAGCTGTGCGGTGGGTGCATCGGTGGAGCTGTGTGGTGGGTGCATCGGTGGAGCTGTTTCGGCTGAGCTGTGTGGTGGGGGCATCGGTGGAGCTGGGTGGTGGGTGCACCGGTGGAGCTGTGTCGGTGGAGCTGTGTGGTGGGGCATCGGTGGAGCTGGGTGGTGGGTGCATCGGTGGAACTGTGTTGGTGGAGCTGTGTGGTGGTTGCATCAGTGGAGCTGTGTGGTGGGTGCATCAGTGGAGCTGTGTGGTGGGTGCATCAGTGGAGCTGTGTGGTGGGTGCATCAGTGGAGCTGTGTGGTGGGTGCATCAGTGGAGCTGTGTGGTGGGTGCATCAGTGGAGCTGTGTCAGTGGAGCTGTGTGGTGGGGCATTGGTGGAGCTGGGTGGTGGGTGCATCGGTGGAGCTGGGTGGTGGGTGCATCGGTGGAGCTGTGTTGGTGGAGCTGTGTGGTGGTTGCATCGGTGGAGCTGTGTGGTGGGTGCATCGGTGGAGCTGTGTGGTGGGTGCATCGGTGGAGCTGTGTGGTGGGTGCATTGGTGGAGCTGTGTGGTGGGTGCATCGGTGGAGCTGTGTGGTGGTTGCATCGGTGGAGCTGTGTGGTGGTTGAATCGGTGGAGCTGTGTGGTGGTTGAATCGGTGGAGCTGGGTGGTGGGTGCATCGGTGGAACTGTGTTGGTGGAGCTGTGTGGTGGTTGCATCAGTGGAGCTGTGTGGTGGGTGCATCAGTGGAGCTGTGTGGTGGGTGCATCAGTGGAGCTGTGTGGTGGGTGCATCAGTGGAGCTGTGTGGTGGGTGCCTCGGTGGAGCTTTGTGGTGGGTGCATCAGTGGAGCTGTGTGGTGGGTGCATCGGTGGAGCTGTGGTGGGTGCCTCGGTGGAGCTTTGTGGTGGGTGCATCGGTGGAGCTGTGCGGTGGGTGCATCGGTGGAGCTATGCGGTGGGTGCATCTGTGGAGCTGTGTGCTGGGTGCATCGGTGGAGCTGGGTGGTGGGTGCATCAGTGGAGCTGTGTCGGTGGAGCTGTGTGGTGGGGCATTGGTGGAGCTGGGTGGTGGGTTCATCGGTGGAGCTGGGTGGTGGGTGCATCGGTGGAGCTGTGTTGGTGGAGCTGTGTGGTGGTTGCATCGGTGGAGCTGTGTGGTGGGTGCATCGGTGGAGCTGTGTGGTGGGTGCATCGGTGGAGCTGTGTGGTGGTTGCATCGGTGGAGCTGTGTGGTGGGTGCATCGGTGGAGCTGTGTGGTGGGTGCATCGGTGGAGCTGTGTGGTGGTTGCATCAGTGGAGCTGTGTGGTGGTTGCATCGGTGGAGCTGTGTGGTTGTTGCATCGGTGGAGCTGTGTGGTGGTTGCATCGGTTAAGGTGTGTGGTGGGTGCATCGGTGGAGCTGTGTGGTGGGTGCATCGGTGGAGCTTGTGGTGGGTGCATCGGTGGAGCTGTGTCGGTTGAGCTGTGTGGTGGGGGCATCGGTGGAGCTGTGTCGGTGGAGCTGTGTGGTGGGGCATCGGTGGAGCTGGGTGGTGGGTGCATCGGTGGAGCTGTGTTGGTGGAGCTGTGTGGTGGTTGCATCAGTGAAGCTGTGTGGTGGGTGCATCGGTGGAGCTGTGTGGTGGTGGCATCGGTGGAGCTGGGTGCATCGGTGGAGCTGTGTTGGTGGAGCTGTGTGGTGGTTGCATCAGTGGAGCTGTGTGGTGGGTGCATCGATGGAGCTGTGTGGTGGGGGCATCGGTGGAGCTGTGTGGTGGGGCATCGGTGGAGCTGGGTGGTGGGTGCATCGGTGGAGCTGTGTTGGTGGAGTTGTGTGGTGGTTGCATCAGTGAAGCTGTGTGGTGGGTGCATCGGTGGAGCTGTGTGGTGGGGGCATCGGTGGAGCTGGGTGCATCGGTGGAGCTGTGTTGGTGGAGCTGTGTGGTGGTTGCATCAGTGGAGCTGTGTGGTGGGTGCATCGATGGAGCTGTGTGGTGGGGGCATCGGTGGAGCTGGGTGGTGGGTGCATCGGTGGAGCTGTGTGGTGGGTGCATCGGTGGAGCTGTGTGGTGGTTGCATCGGTGGAGCTGTGTGGTGGTTGCATCGGTGGAGCTGTGTGGTGGTTGCATCGGTGGAGCTGTGTGGTGGTTGCATCGGTGGAGCTGTGTGGTGTGTGCATCCATGGAGCTGTGCGGTGGGTGCATCGGTGGAGCTGTGCGGTGGGTGCATCGGTGGAGCTGTTTTGGCTGAGCTGTGTGGTGGGGGCATCGGTGGAGCTGGGTGGTGGGTGCACCGGTGGAGCTGTGTCGGTGGAGCTGTGTGGTGGGGCATCGGTGGAGCTGGGTGGTGGGTGCATCGGTGGAACTGTGTTGGTGGAGCTGTGTGCTGGTTGCATCAGTGGAGCTGTGTGGTGGGTGCATCGGTGGAGCTGTGTGGTGGGGGCATCGGTGGAGCTGGGTGCATCGGTGGAGCTGTGTTGGTGGAGCTGTGTGGTGGTTGCATCAGTGGAGCTGTGTGGTGGGTGCATCAGTGGAGCTGTGTGGTGGGTGCATCAGTGGAGCTGTGTGGTGGGTGCATCAGTGGAGCTGTGTGGTGGGTGCATCAGTGGAGCTGTGTCAGTGGAGCTGTGTGGTGGGGCATTGGTGGAGCTGGGTGGTGGGTGCATCGGTGGAGCTGGGTGGTGGGTGCATCGGTGGAGCTGTGTTGGTGGAGCTGTGTGGTGGTTGCATCAGTGGAGCTGTGTGGTGGGTGCATCGGTGGAGCTGTGTGGTGGGTGCATCGGTGGAGCTTAGTGGGTGCATCGCTGGAGCTGTGTGGTGGGTGCATTGGTGGAGCTTAGTTGGAGCACCGGTGGAGCTGTGTGGTGGGTGCATCGGTGGAGCTGTGTGGTGGGTGCATCGGTGGAGCTGTGTGGTGGGTGCATCGGTGGAGCTGTGTGGTGGGTGCATCGGTGGAGCTGTGCGGTGGGTGCATCGATGGAGCTGTGCGGTGGGTGCATCGATGGAGCTGTGCGGTGGGTGCATCGATGGAGCTGTGCGGTGGGTGCATCGATGGAGCTGTGTGGTGGGTGCATCGGTGGAGCTGTGTGGTGGGTGCATCAGTGGAGCTGTGTGGTGGGGGCATTGGTGGAGCTGTGTGGTGGTTGCATCGGTGGAGCTGTGTGGTGGTTGCATCGGTGGAGCTGTGTGGTGGTTGCATCGGTGGAGCTGTGTGGTGGTTGCATCGGTTGAGCTGTGTGGTGGTTGCATCGGTTGAGCTGTGTGGTGGGTGCATCGGTTGAGCTGTGTGGTGGGTGCATCGGTGGAGCTGTGTGGTGGGTGCATCGGTGGAGCTTGTGGTGGGTTCATCGGTGGAGCTGTGTCGGTTGAGCTGTGTGGTGGGGGCATCGGTGGAGCTGTGTCGGTGGAGCTGTGTGGTGGGGCATCGGTGGAGCTGGGTGGTGGGTGCATCGGTGGAGCTGTGTTGGTGGAGCTGTGTGGTGGTTGCATCAGTGAAGCTGTGTGGTGGGTGCATCGGTGGAGCTGTGTGGTGGGGGCATCGGTGGAGCTGGGTGCATCGGTGGAGCTGTGTTGGTGGAGCTGTGTGGTGGTTGCATCAGTGGAGCTGTGTGGTGGGTGCATCGATGGAGCTGTGTGGTGGGGGCATCGGTGGAGCTGGGTGGTGGGTGCATCGGTGGAGCTGTGTGGTGGGTGCATCGGTGGAGCTGTGTGGTGGTTGCATCAGTGGAGCTGTGTGGTGGTTGCATCGGTGGAGCTGTGTGGTGGTTGCATCGGTGGAGCTGTGTGGTGGTTGCATCGGTGGAGCTGTGTGGTGTGTGCATCCATGGAGCTGTGCGGTGGGTGCATCGGTGGAGCTGTGTGGTGGGTGCATCGGTGGAGCTGTTTCGGCTGAGCTGTGTGGTGGGGGCATCGGTGGAGCTGGGTGGTGGGTGCACCGGTGGAGCTGTGTCGGTGGAGCTGTGTGGTGGGGCATCGGTGGAGCTGGGTGGTGGGTGCATCGGTGGAACTGTGTTGGTGGAGCTGTATGGTGGTTGCATCAGTGGAGCTGTGTGGTGGGTGCATCGGTGGAGCTGTGTGGTGGGGGCATCGGTGGAGCTGGGTGCATCGGTGGAGCTGTGTTGGTGGAGCTGTGTGGTGGTTGCATCAGTGGAGCTGTGTGGTGGGTGCATCGATGGAGCTGTGTGGTGGGGGCATCGGTGGAGCTGGGTGGTGGGTGCATCGGTGGAGCTGTGTGGTGGGTGCATCGGTGGAGCTGTGTGGTGGTTGCATCGGTGGAGCTGTGTGGTGGTTGCATCGGTGGAGCTGTGTGGTGGTTGCATCGGTGGAGCTGTGTGGTGGTTGCATCGGTGGAGCTGTGTGGTGTGTGCATCCATGGAGCTGTGCGGTGGGTGCATCGGTGGAGCTGTGTGGTGGGTGCATCGGTGGAGCTGTTTCGGCTGAGCTGTGTGGTGGGGGCATCGGTGGAGCTGGGTGGTGGGTGCACCGGTGGAGCTGTGTCGGTGGAGCTGTGTGGTGGGGCATCGGTGGAGCTGGGTGGTGGGTGCATCGGTGGAACTGTGTTGGTGGAGCTGTGTGGTGGTTGCATCAGTGGAGCTGTGTGGTGGGTGCATCAGTGGAGCTGTGTGGTGGGTGCATCAGTGGAGCTGTGTGGTGGGTGCATCAGTGGAGCTGTGTGGTGGGTGCATCAGTGGAGCTGTGTCAGTGGAGCTGTGTGGTGGGGCATTGGTGGAGCTGGGTGGTGGGTGCATCGGTGGAGCTGGGTGGTGGGTGCATCGGTGGAGCTGTGTTGGTGGAGCTGTGTGGTGGTTGCATCGGTGGAGCTGTGTGGTGGGTGCATCGGTGGAGCTGTGTGGTGGGTGCATCGGTGGAGCTGTGTGGTGGGTGCATTGGTGGAGCTGTGTGGTGGGTGCATCGGTGGAGCTGTGTGGTGGTTGCATCGGTGGAGCTGTGTGGTGGTTGAATCGGTGGAGCTGTGTGGTGGTTGAATCGGTGGAGCTGGGTGGTGGGTGCATCGGTGGAACTGTGTTGGTGGAGCTGTGTGGTGGTTGCATCAGTGGAGCTGTGTGGTGGGTGCATCAGTGGAGCTGTGTGGTGGGTGCATCAGTGGAGCTGTGTGGTGGGTGCATCAGTGGAGCTGTGTGGTGGGTGCCTCGGTGGAGCTTTGTGGTGGGTGCATCAGTGGAGCTGTGTGGTGGGTGCATCGGTGGAGCTGTGGTGGGTGCCTCGGTGGAGCTTTGTGGTGGGTGCATCGGTGGAGCTGTGCGGTGGGTGCATCGGTGAAGCTATGCGGTGGGTGCATCTGTGGAGCTGTGTGCTGGGTGCATCGGTGGAGCTGGGTGGTGGGTGCATCAGTGGAGCTGTGTCGGTGGAGCTGTGTGGTGGGGCATTGGTGGAGCTGGGTGGTGGGTGCATCGGTGGAGCTGGGTGGTGGGTGCATCGGTGGAGCTGTGTTGGTGGAGCTGTGTGGTGGTTGCATCGGTGGAGCTGTGTGGTGGTTGCATCGGTGGAGCTGTGTGGTGGGTGCATCGGTGGAGCTGTGTGGTGGTTGCATCGGTGGAGCTGTGTGGTGGGTGCATCGGTGGAGCTGTGTGGTGGGTGCATCGGTGGAGCTGTGTGGTGGTTGCATCAGTGGAGCTGTGTGGTGGTTGCATCGGTGGAGCTGTGTGGTTGTTGCATCGGTGGAGCTGTGTGGTGGTTGCATCGGTTAAGGTGTGTGGTGGGTGCATCGGTGGAGCTGTGTGGTGGGTGCATCGGTGGAGCTTGTGGTGGGTGCATCGGTGGAGCTGTGTCGGTTGAGCTGTGTGGTGGGGGCATCGGTGGAGCTGTGTCGGTGGAGCTGTGTGGTGGGGCATCGGTGGAGCTGGGTGGTGGGTGCATCAGTGGAGCTGTGTTGGTGGAGCTGTGTGGTGGTTGCATCAGTGAAGCTGTGTGGTGGGTGCATCGGTGGAGCTGTGTGGTGGTGGCATCGGTGGAGCTGGGTGCATCGGTGGAGCTGTGTTGGTGGAGCTGTGTGGTGGTTGCATCAGTGGAGCTGTGTGGTGGGTGCATCGATGGAGCTGTGTGGTGGGGGCATCGGTGGAGCTGTGTGGTGGGGCATCGGTGGAGCTGGGTGGTGGGTGCATCGGTGGAGCTGTGTTGGTGGAGCTGTGTGGTGGTTGCATCAGTGAAGCTGTGTGGTGGGTGCATCGGTGGAGCTGTGTGGTGGGGGCATCGGTGGAGCTGGGTGCATCGGTGGAGCTGTGTTGGTGGAGCTGTGTGGTGGTTGCATCAGTGGAGCTGTGTGGTGGGTGCATCGATGGAGCTGTGTGGTGGGGGCATCGGTGGAGCTGGGTGGTGGGTGCATCGGTGGAGCTGTGTGGTGGGTGCATCGGTGGAGCTGTGTGGTGGTTGCATCGGTGGAGCTGTGTGGTGGTTGCATCGGTGGAGCTGTGTGGTGGTTGCATCGGTGGAGCTGTGTGGTGGTTGCATCGGTGGAGCTGTGTGGTGTGTGCATCCATGGAGCTGTGCGGTGGGTGCATCGGTGGAGCTGTGCGGTGGGTGCATCGGTGGAGCTGTTTTGGCTGAGCTGTGTGGTGGGGGCATCGGTGGAGCTGGGTGGTGGGTGCACCGGTGGAGCTGTGTCGGTGGAGCTGTGTGGTGGGGCATCGGTGGAGCTGGGTGGTGGGTGCATCGGTGGAACTGTGTTGGTGGAGCTGTGTGCTGGTTGCATCAGTGGAGCTGTGTGGTGGGTGCATCGGTGGAGCTGTGTGGTGGGGGCATCGGTGGAGCTGGGTGCATCGGTGGAGCTGTGTTGGTGGAGCTGTGTGGTGGTTGCATCAGTGGAGCTGTGTGGTGGGTGCATCGATGGAGCTGTGTGGTGGGGGCATCGGTGGAGCTGGGTGGTGGGTGCATCGGTGGAGCTGTGTGGTGGGTGCATCGGTGGAGCTGTGTGGTGGGTGCATCGGTGGAGCTGTGTGGTGGTTGCCTCGGTGGAGCTGTGTGGTGGTTGCATCGGTGGAGCTGTGGGGTGGTTGCATCGGTGGAGCTGTGTGGTGGTTGCATCGGTGGAGCTGTGTGGTGTGTGCATCCATGGAGCTGTGCGGTGGGTGCATCGGTGGAGCTGTGTGGTGGGTGCATCGGTGGAGCTGTTTCGGCTGAGCTGTGTGGTGGGGGCATCGGTGGAGCTGGGTGGTGGGTGCACCGGTGGAGCTGTGTCGGTGGAGCTGTGTGGTGGGGCATCGGTGGAGCTGGGTGGTGGGTGCATCGGTGGAACTGTGTTGGTGGAGCTGTGTGGTGGTTGCATCAGTGGAGCTGTGTGGTGGGTGCATCAGTGGAGCTGTGTGGTGGGTGCATCAGTGGAGCTGTGTGGTGGGTGCATCAGTGGAGCTGTGTGGTGGGTGCCTCGGTGGAGCTTTGTGGTGGGTGCATCAGTGGAGCTTTGTGGTGGGTGCATCGGTGGAGCTGTGCGGTGGGTGCATCGGTGGAGCTATGCGGTGGGTGCATCTGTGGAGCTGTGTGCTGGGTGCATCGGTGGAGCTGGGTGGTGGGTGTATCAGTGGAGCTGTGTCAGTGGAGCTGTGTGGTGGGGCATTGGTGGAGCTGGGTGGTGGGTGCATCGGTGGAGCTGGGTGGTGGGTGCATCGGTGGAGCTGTGTTGGTGGAGCTGTGTGGTGGTTGCATCGGTGGAGCTGTGTGGTGGGTGCATCGGTGGAGCTGTGTGGTGGGTGCATCGGTGGAGCTGTGTGGTGGGTGCATCGGTGGAGCTGTGTGGTGGTTGCATCGGTGGAGCTGTGTGGTGGTTGCATCGGTGGAGCTGTGTGGTGGTTGCATCGGTGGAGCTGGGTGGTGGGTGCATCGGTGGAACTGTGTTGGTGGAGCTGTGTGGTGGTTGCATCAGTGGAGCTGTGTGGTGGGTGCATCAGTGGAGCTGTGTGGTGGGTGCATCAGTGGAGCTGTGTGGTGGGTGCATCAGTGGAGCTGTGTGGTGGGTGCCTCGGTGGAGCTTTGTGGTGGGTGCATCAGTGGAGCTGTGTGGTGGGTGCATCGGTGGAGCTGTGGTGGGTGCCTCGGTGGAGCTTTGTGGTGGGTGCATCGGTGGAGCTGTGCGGTGGGTGCATCGGTGGAGCTATGCGGTGGGTGCATCTGTGGAGCTGTGTGCTGGGTGCATCGGTGGAGCTGGGTGGTGGGTGCATCAGTGGAGCTGTGTCGGTGGAGCTGTGTGGAGGGGCATTGGTGGATCTGGGTGGTGGGTGCATCGGTGGAGCTGGGTGGTGGGTGCATCGGTGGAGCTGTGTTGGTGGAGCTGTGTGGTGGTTGCATCGGTGGAGCTGTGTGGTGGGTGCATCGGTGGAGCTGTGTGGTGGGTGCATCGGTGGAGCTGTGTGGTGGTTGCATCGGGGGAGCTGTGTGGTGGGTGCATCGGTGGAGCTGTGTGGTGGGTGCATCGGTGGAGCTGTGTGGTGGTTGCATCAGTGGAGCTGTGTGGTGGTTGCATCGGTGGAGCTGTGTGGTGGTTGCATCGGTGGAGCTGTGTGGTGGTTGCATCGGTTAAGGTGTGTGGTGGGTGCATCGGTGGAGCTGTGTGGTGGGTGCATCGGTGGAGCTTGTGGTGGGTGCATCGGTGGAGCTGTGTCGGTTGAGCTGTGTGGTGGGGGCATCGGTGGAGCTGTGTCGGTGGAGCTGTGTGGTGGGGCATCGGTGGAGCTGGGTGGTGGGTGCATCGGTGGAGCTGTGTTGGTGGAGCTGTGTGGTGGTTGCATCAGTGAAGCTGTGTGGTGGGTGCATCGGTGGAGCTGTGTGGTGGTGGCATCGGTGGAGCTGGGTGCATCGGTGGAGCTGTGTTGGTGGAGCTGTGTGGTGGTTGCATCAGTGGAGCTGTGTGGTGGGTGCATCGATGGAGCTGTGTGGTGGGGGCATCGGTGGAGCTGGGTGGTGGGTGCATCGGTGGAGCTGTGTGGTGGGTGCATCGGTGGAGCTGTGTGGTGGTTGCATCGGTGGAGCTGTGTGGTGGTTGCATTGGTGGAGCTGTGTGGTGGTTGCATCGGTGGAGCTGTGTGGTGGTTGCATCGGTGGAGCTGTGTGGTGTGTGCATCCATGGAGCTGTGCGGTGGGTGCATCGGTGGAGCTGTGTGGTGGGTGCATCGGTGGAGCTGTTTCGGCTGAGCTGTGTGGTGGGGGCATCGGTGGAGCTGGGTGGTGGGTGCACCGGTGGAGCTGTGTCGGTGGAGCTGTGTGGTGGGGCATCGGTGGAGCTGGGTGGTGGGTGCATCGGTGGAACTGTGTTGGTGGAGCTGTGTGGTGGTTGCATCAGTGGAGCTGTGTGGTGGGTGCATCAGTGGAGCTGTGTGGTGGGTGCATCAGTGGAGCTGTGTGGTGGGTGCATCAGTGGAGCTGTGTGGTGGGTGCATCAGTGGAGCTGTGTGGTGGGTGCATCGGTGGAGCTGTGGTGGGTGCCTCAGTGGAGCTTTGTGGTGGGTGCATCGGTGGAGCTGTGCGGTGGGTGCATCGGTGGAGCTATGCGGTGGGTGCATCTGTGGAGCTGTGTGCTGGGTGCATCGGTGGAGCTGGGTGGTGGGTGCATCAGTGGAGCTGTGTCGGTGGAGCTGTGTGGTGGGGCATTGGTGGAGCTGGGTGGTGGGTGCATCGGTGGAGCTGGGTGGTGGGTGCATCGGTGGAGCTGTGTTGGTGGAGCTGTGTGGTGGTTGCATCGGTGGAGCTGTGTGGTGGGTGCATCGGTGGAGCTGTGTGGTGGAGCTGTGTGGTGGTTGTATCGGTGGAGCTGTGTGGTGGGTGCATCGGTGGAGCTGTGTGGTGGGTGCATCGGTGGAGCTGTGTGGTGGTTGCATCGGTGGAGCTGTGTGGTGGTTGCATCGGTGGAGCTGTGTGGTGGTTGCATCGGTGGAGCTGTGTGGTGGTTGCATCGGTGGAGCTGTGTGGTGGGTGCATCGGTGGAGCTGTGTGGTGGGTGCATCGGTGGAGCTGTGTGGTGGGTGCATCAGTGGAGCTGTGTCGGTTGAGCTGTGTGGTAGGGGCATCGGTGGAGCTGGGTGGTGCGTGCATCGGTGGAGCTGTGTTGGTGGAGCTGTGCGGTGGTTGCATCAGTGGAGCTGTGTGGTGGGTGCTTCGGTGGAGCTGTGTGGTGGGTGCTTCAGTGGAGCTGTGTGGTGGGTGCATCTGTGGAGCTGTGTGGTAGGTGCATCTGTGGAGCTGTGTGGTGGGTCCATCGGTGGAGCTGTGTGGTGGGTGCCTCGGTGGAGCTGTGTGGTGGGTGCCTCGGTGGAGCTGTGTGGTGGGTGCCTTGGTGGAGCTGTGTGGTGAGTGCCTTGGTGGAGCTGTGTGGTGGGTGCCTCGGTGGAGCTGTCTGGTGGGTGCCTCGGTGGAGCTGTCTGGTGGGTGCATCGGTGGAGCTGTGTGGTGGGTGCTTTGGTGGAGCTGTGTGGTGGGTGCATCAGTGGAGCTGTGTGGTGGGTGCATCGGTGGAGCTGTGGCATCGGTGAAGCTGTGTGGTGGGTGCATCGGTGGAGCTTAGTGGGTGCATTGGTGGAGCTGTGTGGTGGGTGCATTAGTGGAGCTTAGTTGGAGCATCGGTGGAGCTGTGTGGTGGGTGCATCGGTGGAGCTGTGTGGTGGGTGCATCGGTGGAGCTGTGAGGTGGGTGCATCGGTGGAGCTGTGTGGTGGGTGCATCAGTGGAGCTGTGTGGTGGGGGCATCGGTGGAGCTGTGTGGTGGGTGCATCGGTGGAGCTGTGTGGTGGGTGCATTGGTGGAGCTGTGTGGTGGGTTCATCGGTGGAGCTGTGTGGTGGGTGATTCAGTGGAGCTGTGTGGTGGGTGCATCGGTGGAGCTGTGGCATCAGTGAAGCTGTGTGGTGGGTGCATCGGTGGAGCTTAGTGGGTGCATTGGTGGAGCTGTGTGGTGGGTGCATTGGTGGAGCATCGGTGGAGCTGTGTGGTGGGTGCATCAGTGGAGCTGTGTGGTGGGTGTATCAGTGGATCTGTGTGGTGGGTGCATCGGTGGAGCTGTGTCGTTGGAGCTGTGTGCATCGGTGGAGCTGGGTAGTGGGTGCATCGGTGGAGCTGTGTAGGTGGAGCTGTGTGGTGGGTGCATCGGTGGAGCTGTGTGGTGGGTGCATCGGTGGAGCTGTGTGGTGGGTGCATCGGTGGAGCTGTGTGGTGGGTGCATCGGTGGAGCTGTGTGGTGGGTGCATCGGTGGAGCTGTGTGGTGGGTGCATTGGTGGAGCTGTGTGGTGGGTTCATCAGTGGAGCTGTGTGGTGGGTGCCTCTGTGGAGCTCTGTGACGGGTGCATCGGTGAAGCTGTGTGGTGGGTGCACGGGTGGAGCTTAGTGGGTGCATTGGTGGAGCTGTGTGGTGGGTGCATTGGTGGAGCTTAGTTGGAGCATTGGTGGAGCTGTGTGGTGGGTGCATCGGTGGAGCTATGTGGTGGGTGATTCAGTGGAGCTGTGTGGTGGGTGCATCGGTGGAGCTGTGGCATCAGTGAAGCTGTGTGGTGAGTGCATCGGTGAAGCTTAGTGGGTGCATTGGTGGAGCTGTGTGGTGGGTGCAGTGGTGGAGCTTAGTTGGAGCATTGGTGGAGCTGTGTGGTGGGTGCATCGGTGGAGCTGTGTGGTGGGTGCATCAGTGGAGCTGTGTGGTGGGTGCATCGGTGGAGCTGTGTCGTTGGAGCTGTGTGCATCGGTGGAGCTGGGTGGTGGGTGCATCGGTGGAGCTGTGTAGGTGGAGCTGTGTGGTGGGTGCATCTGTTGAGCTGTGTGGTGGGTGCATCTGTGGAGCTGTGTGGTGGGTGCATCGGTGGAGTTGTGTCGGTGGAGCTGTGTGGTGGGTGCATCTGTGGAGCTGTGTGGTGGGTGCATCTGTGGAGCTGTGTGGTGGGTGCATCTGTGGAGCTGTGTGGTGGGTGCATCTGTGGAGCTGTGTGGTGGGTGCATCTGTGGAGCTGTGTGGTGGATGCCTCGGTTATTTTCTTTCTATTTTGTAAAGGAGTCAGGTAAACGGAGCTACCAGGGAATATACAGCAACTACATTTTTGCACTCTAGGATCAAAATGTGCTATAAGGTGTCTGAAAGATGGCATGTTGACGCTATACAAACGACAGGACCTATACTAATATCCAGCAAATAAAACATTTTTAAAAAGTCTCTTTAGCTTACAGGCTAGCTCAAGCCCGGCTCATTCCTCCTTCGGGGAGTCAAAAAGCTCTAAAATGTATAAACGCAATATGTAGGCACTACGGAAAATACCAATAAATAAACAAATAAATATATAAATGAAGAAATGTGTCTAGCTTGTAAACAATGCCGCGTGGCATATCTAGCTTTTCTTCAATCGCTGCAGGCTATGCAAGTGATCGGACGTGACTGGAGGGCTACATGTTGGTGCTATACAAAGCACCGATACCTACAATAGTAATATAATATAGTATACCAAAAAGTGAGTACTTGCTGCTCTGGAACGTCTAAGTGTTCTGAAGTTTTCGAACGGCAGATTGTTAGCCCTATACCTAATAGGAGCACACATTTGAAGAAAATACATTTTGATGTCTCCTCTGTGATAGTACAGCACTCTGCCTCTCTTACCTAACACTCACAGACCGCCATGTCAACACAGTCTGCGAGTTCCATTAGGGTTTGTGATAGAGGAAATATGTCGTTTTTTATTTGTAACACATTTAGATATAAGCCAGTATTTATTTCTACGAAGCCCTGCTTCTGGCAATCGAACAGTGTACATTTCAAGCCAACAATCGAAGCCATTGTAGAAAAAAACAAGCAAAGTCTGCGCTGCACATCTGTCATATTTTGCTAAAGCACTGAAATTTATAAGCAGCAATGTGCAGGAGATGGTGTGGGGGCCTTGGGATTTTTAGATTAGGCAAACTGCAAGCCTTGATGGGTGGCGAAGCCCTGAATTGCTTTGCAAACAAAGGGAGGGAGCAGAGACGACCACCTCTGTTTTTGAGCATCTGAATAATAAAGCACCGAGTCAGGGAACCCCTGGCACAGACTGTAAAGCTGAAGCCCTGGTGGCGAAAGATGGGAGTCAGCAATTGAGAAAACAAGTTAAACAGGTTGTAAAAGGAGACTGAAAGTACGGCCGGGTGGCCGTGAATAATTAGGGGGTGAGAAATGCGCTGGGAGGGCTGCCTTTGATGTGGTAATGCGAGGCAGGCAGGCAGGCGGCTGGTGGCACTGTGCACGCGCTTTTTAGGGCTTGCGCTTGCGCAATGACCTAAAAAGCACATGCACTTCAAGAAATCGCCAGTGGTAGATAAAGTCTGGATAGGCCATAATAGAGCTTCGCCAGCGATGCGCAGAAGCGCATCAGCAGGCGAGCCCTAAAAAGGATTAATCCATCAAATGCAAACACTGCTTCCCCTTTATGGTATATGCCCTCCACCAACCATGAGAAACCTAAGTCTACAGAACACAGAAAAGCACGACCAATTGATTCCTCTACTAGCAAATCCATCCCAAAAAGCTGTAAGATTACTTCCAAACCCACTTATGTCCCTTTAATAGCACCTAGGATTCCACATGAAAGAAGGCACCGAATTAACCTACCCCCCGAAGCCGCCCCCTATGTGACAGTTCTCTCTGGGGTGCCAGAGCTTAGACAGGGCAAATTTGAAACAAACCAGGACCTGCTGAACAAAGCCATCTTCTGGCTCAATAACAATAGACCGCTGCCACCTGACCTAGATGGCGGAATTCTGAGCGTCAGGAGGGTGGGATGGCTGGGTACGCTGCCCAAAAACTTTCCGGGAGATCTGATTTTAATTAAATTCAAACACAGGAACATTGTCCCCTATCTAAGATCTTCTCACCTCAAAACTGGAGATGGCCCTATTTGTATCTGTGATTTGTTTGACATTTATCCTGGCCCCAGAGTATCGAACTATAAAATCCGTTGAAAGGGGGTTACTGTGTACCATGCGCTTTTATACTGTACAAGATTGTTTTTAGTTTGCTTTAAATAGTCGGATTTATTTTCCCTTTTTTAAACCTGCAACCAACTGTGTCTTTATATATGTATGTATTTTTTTCTCTGCTGCTTTTATGGTTTTAAACTTAAAAACCGAATAAAGCTTGATTTGATTTGATTTGAAGATGAACAATGCATCATGGGAGTTGTAGTCAGGCAAAGGTTAGTGTGAAGTAACGAGGCAATGAGTTCAAAAGTGATCATTGCACATTTTGTATGAAAGATTAGGAGACATGTCATGCGAAATGGAGGTGTTTATTTGTAATATTCTGGATTTTACATATTCACAAGTGCAAATTAAAAAAGTAACAGACTTTTTGCACTGTTTCAATCATAGGTACAGAACAGGACAGTAATGGCAATGAAGGGGCCGAGTTCCGAAGTCAGGACTTTCCAGAGGCAGATGACTCAAACTCACCCACACCATCACCAACAATTGCACATGGAAGTCACAGAAGCAGAGTGCACCAACTGCAACCGTCAGAGAGTGAGGATGACCTGGATGTACATATTCCAGAACAACAGGCTGCTCCAACACCAGCAACCCCACAAACCCAGCAGAGCAGGCTGAGTAGGTTGCAACAGTTGTACAGACACAGGCCGCGACATTCCCAAAGCCAAACAGCAAATGATGATGAGAGGAACGCCAGTATTGTGGAGGTCAAAATTCTTAAAGTGCAGCGCCTGCAAGGCAAAGACGTACGTGTCATGAAAGGTAAAATTGTGGAAATCAGTCAGTACATTGGTGCCATACACAACTGTCTTCAGCACATGTCAAATGTGATTGAGGAAGGACAGAAGGCAACATCTGACAAACTGGACCGTGTGGCTACAGCAATGGAGGCAATGTGTAAAACATTACAAGCGCAGCAACTAGCAAGTGACCGTAGGCAATATCCAGCATGCTGGGGTACACCCGGTCAATCAACCGTCTTTGCCACACTAATGCTCAGCTTTCAAAACGTGCTGTTGCCATGCAAGTGGAAATTACACAATGTTGTGGAGATGTTGCGAAGGGCATGATGAAGGTAATGAATGTAGTAGAGGGTATGCAGACTGATGCTGCAAGTGGAAGCCTACTGCATGATGGTGGGAGTGATGGGGGCTCAAATGTGAGTAGCCCACTTGAACCTGTTGTGGCCGGGGGACGCCTTAGCACCAGAAGACATGACAGTGCAGAGAGCCTAACTACGGATGAATGGAGAAATATAGGTAAGGCATTAGGAGTGCGTGGGCGCAAGAAGTAGGATATGACTCAGTGACCCATATGGGTTTGGAACAAGGGACGTCCAAAGAGACTGCATAGCTTTGACTGTGAATAGTAAATGCATGTTAATTTGCTGTCAGCACACTGCATGCGCTAAGATGTCCTAAGTAACCTGAATCATTGCAAACACATTTATGATTAAAACATTACAGTTATGCACGAGATGTGTTGTGTAGTCCTTACCTATGTCATAAGTAATGTTGAGTTATATCTGTCCTTCTTCTTCTCCCCTCTGCTGCGTCAGGTCCACGTAGTCTTGGTTGTGGTTGTTGTGGCTGGTTATTAATTTGAGGCAGTACATCATCATCCTCCATTGCTAAGCCTCTTCTAGTGGCTATGTTGTGCAACATGGCACATGTTGCAACAATTTTACAGCAAATTTCAGGATGATATTGTAAAGCCCCACCAGTCTTATGTAGTATGCGAAACCGAGACTTCAGTACACCAAATGTTCTCTCAATTACGTTGCGGGTTGCTATGTGTGCATTGTTGTAGTGCTGTTCTTTCCATGTAGCTGGATTCAGATAGGGAGTTGGAATGAATGACCTCACAGCGTATGCACTGTCACCTATGGAATGGGATGAAAAACACAATTTAGGGGTCCAATGTGACACCATGGTACAGAGATGTGCAACAATTTGAATGAAAATATTTACCAAGCAAATATCCATCTCCAAATTCACCAGAAAGCAGTATTTTGTTGATGCCACTATGCCTGAAAATATACGAATCATAGGCACTGCCAGGGTAACTTGCAACTAAGTCAGTAATGATAGTTCTTGAATTGCATATCACCTGAATGTTCTGGTTGCGGTAAATGTACAAATTTTCTGATGGAGGACAAATGGGGACATGCGTGCCATCTATACAGCCAATCACATGGGGAAAATGTGCCATATTTTAAAAATCTAATTTTGTTTGTAGCAAATCCTGAGGTGTGCTAGAAAATGTAATGTGATGCCTTATACTTTGCAACATGGCATTGAGGAAAGCATTGAAAAAATGCCAAAGGGAACTCTGGACACACCTCCAGCACTAGCTATAACACCCTGGAAAGACACCGACGCAAGGAGGTGTAGGGAACACAAGACCTGCACATGTGTGGGTATGGCTTGTGTCCTGCGTGTCTGTCTCTGCAAGATTGGGTCTAATTCAGCAATCAAATCCAAGATTGTTTCAGCATTGAGTCTATACTAATCATAAATTTAATCTTCTGTCTGCCCTAGTAAGGTGACGTGCACTCTAAAAATCCTCTCCTGTATCCTCCTTATACTTATTGCTGGTGCTCTCTGCCTCAGCCTCCGTGCCACGACGCAGAGTGCTGCCATTGTGAGACTTTTTTGAGCCTTTCTGGAGCCCCTTAAGTACTATCCAAATGATTTCCACCTGTTTTGATTTTGTCTCACATTTTACCGCCTGGTCTGACTTCTTCTAATTTTAAGAATTGCAATTTGCGAATTTATAAGGAATCGCAATTTGCGAATTGTCATGCATGCACATTTACAGCCAATATTTGCAATTCCTTAACTGCGACAACATTTTAAGGAATTGCAAAAGAATTGCGAATCCTTAAAGATGATGCATCCCAAAAGCTGAAATTGCATTCGTAAACGGTTGAATTTTGCGATTCGCACCCTTTGCAAATGCAAGTTTCAGTGATGCATGTGCCCCTAAGAGAGCAAGCCAGAGACAAGGGAGGAACTTAAAAATAGCATTAAAGTGCATCAGAGTGGCACAAATAAATGAAGTGAGTGGCCCAGCAGCACTTTTAAGTTGCTGTTGGCGAATGTTGACTATATTGTGCAGAACAAGGCAGTGAGGAATAAACTTCGATAGCTTTTGTGCAGGAAGGTCTCCTGCTTTAAAATTATGATCATGTTGAGTGTTCCCTCAACACTCAATAGGATCAAAAGGATCCTATTGTCGGACAGATGTGGTCATCATGGAATGATGAAATGACAAGAACTCTGTTAAATATTTTGGACATTACCTTCATCTTATAACAAGATTTTGTTACAAAATGAAAATAATTTAATTTGAGAATTGTTTTAACGTCTTAACAGAGTCATGTCTCTGTAATATTGGATGGTCATTACTTCATGAATATTCACTTGCATTAATATTTGGGACTATTTGTGGCCCTGAGGAAGTGACTTTTGTAGCAAAACAAGTGTTGTCCAGTTTTTGGTTTTGGTTAAAGTATAATTAATTTCTTTTTTCAAATAAAGAAATCCTTAATGAATCCATTATCTTATTCATCTGACCTCAAACCCAGTCCACCCAGACCTTTTAGGAATGAGTGGGCAGGACTTCCCTTCAAGAGGGCTTGCAACCCAGTCCTAAATCTTTGGAAGTGGTGATAAAGGTTCCCGACAGGCCAAAAAAATCAAAACTTGGGACTTAGAAAATTTCCATCAAAAAGTGCTCTGAGAACCGATAGGAGACCGGGACCTACCTGCTCAGGGATCCAGCCAAGGTGCATCTCCAGTCGGCCTGACTTTGTGATTTTGCAGTAGCTACTGCTACGTTGTTCTCTACAGGAGCAAATCCTGTTCAGTTGCTCCTCTTTGAAAGGGTATACAGCCTCCTAGATCCTAGATCCCTCACAAGTGAAGTAGTGTTGCTCACTGGTTAGAGGCGGCAGACCCGAGAGCAGAGGACGGCCCGGGACCAGGGTTCGATTCCCGGCGCGGCAGGTTTCTGGACCAGGGTCAGCGGACTCGATAATTCTCTCGCCTCGGTGCCCACTCTGATCAGCGATCACACTCGGCAACTCTGGGCATTAGCTTGCCTCATCTTCACTAACGGCCCCACCAGACCGCCGGGGATGCCTGGTCTCACCCTGGAGATACCCATTAAGGGACCATCTCTCAGGGAAGCCAGGAAGGGTTTTGCAGCGGTCGAAGCGCCTTGGGACCCTACGGGTAAGTAGTGCGCTATATAAATGCCAATACATTTACATTTAGCTAAAGCCTTCAGCTTCGTCCCGCGGGAGATTTCAGACTTCCAAAAAAAGACTACGTCGAAATGTAGAAATCTTCATCACACCTTTGTCCGGTGGCTCCTCTACAATGATACCTCCTCTTTAGACACTATCAACTAGTTTGCCAAGTTGAACTTTACCATCTCACACATTTTTCTTCAAAAATACTTCTAAGTCTGAAGGTAAGCCATAATGGACCTTGTGTATCCAAACCGCGCTCCTTCGTGATCTGCCATAACTTTGCCATAACTTTGCCAGAGCTCTATCAAGGCAAAATGTCTTGTTAGTAGTCATATAATTGTTGCGGTCTTTGTCCAAAAGGTATAGTAGTCTATGCAGTCCCAAAGAACAGTCCTATGCTTGAAAAAGCCCTGGCCTGCCGGCCGTAAGAGCGGAACACGTGTCGGCTATTCTTTTCTACCTGCACTTTTGAGATAAAATAAATGCAGCATATCATGCTTTAAAATGCACATCAGATTTGGGGAATTATTACCCCTGCTACCACTAAATGGCTGTATTAGGCACCACCCTTTCTTAAAGCCCAAAACAATCTACTGACTGGGCCAAAGTAAAAAAAATATGGCCAACCGCAGTGGAGCGCAGTTCAGATACAGAAAGTGGATTGGACCCGTTAAGCACTTACTTGCAGAGTTAGAAGAAATTCTAAGACAAAGTGTCTGGAAGTGTCCGAGAAGGGATAGTCTTGGGTAAAAGCCGCTGTGAAGATTTCTACGTTTAAACTTAGTCTGTGAAATGGAAGTCAAAAATCTCCAGCGGGAAGAGGGCTGACAGCCAAAGACAGGTCCACGAGGCCAGACACCCCTTTGGCGAAGGACAGCTGAAAATAATTTGCTGTTACAGAGAAGAGCATAGCAGGAGAAGGCACAAAATCAATTTGACTGGCAATGCACCAGAGGCGAGCAGGTTGGTCCAAGTCTCCTCCTGATTTTTTGAGCCCAAAAAGTACTCAGTTTTGGATTTTGGGTATCTGGGCACCTTCAGCACCACTTCAAAGTGTGCAGGATATGAGGGGCACCAATCGGAGGGTCATGACTCACTCAGGCTGGGTCCAGGTTCGGGTTCAATATGGAGGAAACCTTTTGTGTCTCTGTGACACTGAACAGGACGCCTGCAAATTAGCCCTTGTGAGACACTCCGTAGGTCGTGTGGCAGATGATGGTCTGGTCCTCTACCCAGGCAGAAGGTAGCAGGGCAGCATGGCAATAGGACAGCAATCCAGCAGGACATCAGTCCTTCGGAGCAGCAATCCAGCTGAGTAGCAATCCTTCCAGCTGCACAGCAATCCTTCCTGGCAGAGTATCCATGGGTCCAGAAGCATGCTGAAGTATGGGTCTGAATGGGCTATTTTTATACACTGGTGCCCTTCTTCTGGAAGGTGTGAGAAGCTTCTGGAAAGGTTCTTTGAAGTGAATGGAATGTACTGCTTCATCTGCCCTGGCTCCAAATGAGCTGAAGTGACAATGTGGGGTTGGTAGGCCATTTGTGGGAAGGAAGAACGCAGGCTATTCATTTGCAGGTTGGGCTGCGCTCAGCCCACCCCCATCCTGCAAGCAGATGGCCTATTGAGGCTCACCCTATCCCTCCCTTGTGTGACTGTCTGGGAGAAATTCACAAGGTGTACCTGTCAGCTACACCAAGGCATGTGACCCAAGATAGGCTTCAGGCACAAAGGGCTAAGTGCAAAAAAATTGGCATTTTCAAAATTGCTGTGAAAAATCCGACTTTATCATTAAAGAGGGTTTATCATTTCAATTTTGTAGTTATCAAACATGAACCATAAACATAAAATAGCTATCTGCTCCCAATTGAAAATGACAGCTTATTACATTTAATTAGGAATCTCCAACCTAATCCTATGCAGAGGCACTTAGCATTTATACACCCTTCTGAACTCAGTTGGATCCCTGTGTAGACACTCACCCCTAGCTACTGAACTGACCCATGGGGAACCCTTCTCCTCACCTGTGGGCACCATCTTTGCAATACCTTACTTTAATTTGCTTACAGATTCATTCCAGTAGGCAGAGAGTACCACCATGGCCGGCAAATGTGGCTCATTCCAACCCTTGGATCAGACTTCGATCCCCACCCTAAGGAGAACTCTGCCCCTAAGGACAGTAGCCAACAAAGGCAACTGACAGCTGTCAGTGTCAACAGCCAGGCCCCATGCCATCCAGGGTCTCTGACCTCTGTGGTTTCTCAGAGTGGGGGCCACCTGCACATGGTGTTAGGCACTCTCCTTTCACTCTCCTTTCTGCCAGTCGAGGGATGGTATCCCGAGACTGGTCACATAGCCCTGAGCTTTTACCCTGAGGCTAAACAGAGATCAGTGGTGAGTTCTTCCTACCCCCACCCCTGTATCTGGGCTTCTGTACGCTCCATTTGAGAGTGGTACACTGAGATGTGTGAGCTTTCAGGACACCCTGTGCAGATGCCCTGACACCAGTGGAAAATCATTCCTCAGAAGGCAGTCTGTGTGCATCCGGAGGCTACTATGACCCTCCTCTGGGTCACCTTCCCACCCCACTCCAGGGATACCAGGGTTATGGGGAAATGACCTGCTCAGGCCCTGGGTTTTTCTTCATACCTGACGGTGTGCTGCTCTGGCAAACCAGCCTTTCCACTACCATTGTCCGGCTGGCCCTGGTGTCCTTTAGAGTTATTGCTGGGACCCCATTCACCATGATCTGATACAGATGAGGACCCCTACCCTCAGGGATCACCAAATTACTCTCTGAGCCTATCTCCCAATTAAGGGAGGCTAAGGCACGTTCTACTACCTGCAACTGGGGAGTACCTTTTCCTAAGGCACAGAAGCCTCTCCTGGGAAGCTCCAACCCACCAACCAAAGGACACAATTTTGATCAACTTCACAATAGAGTACCAAACGCCGCTTTTTGAGCTGGTCTTTGGTACTAATTCTCCCCCATTGCCTCTTTGCCATGCTGGGAAGTTGTCATTAAACATTAAATATATGTTAATGTAAAGGATAATGAGGTGCCTTGGGGAGTAGGAGAGTGAGACGTATATAATAGAGTGTATTTACGAGGGAGGGAGCATAGAAACAACCAAGGGAGAGTGCTAGAAAACACATGCACTTGCGTTGAGTGCTAAATGTAACCTAAAAAAGTGGTCCCCTCAAGGCAGCAGTGAAAGGGATATTTTATTTAAGTAGTACAATAAACATAAAAGTTCTGTCTACCGACAGGGCTTATTGTACTAAATGGTCGTGAGGTTCACTGGGTCACCCCATTACCACAACCATACAACAATTATACAAAATAATTCTCATCCCACATCCAACTGCCAGGAATCCGCATTCACAACACAGTAGTATAAGGGGTTTGTTTGCACCAAGCAATGCCTAAACTTACATCCAAAGATATTAAATAGCGCCAGTCAAAAATGTTTTGTGTTCCAGCTGACAGTCTAGAACCAAGCTATCAATGCTCTTTAACAACTCTGTGCTAAAGGGTGTCCATCTATCCCTTTCAGAAAGGATGAGCCGACCTTGAAGCACGTGTAAGGAGGACTCTGGGTGGGGCACAAGCATCTGCACTATTTTCACACATCTTACAGCACTTTTCAGCAAACATGAACATTGTCTTTTTAGATTGAAAACTACTAGGTAAGATAGAAATGTTTGGCAGACATGTGAAGGTACCAGACCAGAGCCCGTGGGCTACAGTCCTCAAGGTTCCTGTCTGCAGTCAGTTACCCTTACTGGGGGCATGTGCAACCAAGGACATGTCCCCTTAGCTTCAATTGCCCGTGGAGAACAAGGATTTCCCCAACACTAACCATAAGGCACCCCCATTGACTAGTGCACTGGAGGATAATGATATTCTTTTTTAGCGGCCATTAGCTCTAGAGACTGGATTTAAACAGTAAGGGTGCCACTGGGTCTAATTGTGAGAAAATAGTGCATGGTAGGAGGTGGAGAGCACCTAAACAAATTCAACACAACCATCCAGTACTTTTTTTTAAGGCTCTCTGCATGATCTTTCTAGCTCTGCATCAAAAATATTCCAGCCAACTTCATTATGTCTTCCACCTGTACACCCCTAATAGGCTTTTCGGATCCTCCTTCTGCAAGAAGGTGTTTGTTCCCAGATTTCGGAGAGCCAGATGGGGAGGCAGTTTCATCTCGGTAACTGCTGCTTAACTGTGGAATACTCGGTCTATATCTCGGAAGCGAACTCATTTGTGTATTAAAAATTTTTTTAAAAACATGGCTTTTCTCTTCTCATTGCCCTTACCCTTTTTAGGGCGATTTTCTGAATGCTTCAGGGTGCCTTCCATTAGCGCTTTGACACCTCAGGGTATAGTGTGCTTTATAAATTCTTTTCCTAACTGAGCCAGTTTCAGTTTGCTGGACTTCTACTGTTACTTAGAGTAGAATAGGATAGTCTCACCCGTGGCCATTATAAACTGGAGCGATAGTGGCTACTTTCACTATCATGGGGACCTGTGGCTTGGTCCATAAAACATCAATGAAAAGCAGCATAAAGTATGCGGTGGTAGGAGGGATGGGAACCTGCTCCTGTTTTATCCACGTCCTGCTCCCAAAGTATACTTCCGGGTCTGCTGAAGTATACTTCCGGGTCTCCTGAACCTCGACTTCGATTTTAAACCCCACAGACATCTGCAGAGCCGTCTATGGTGTTCAAACTTCATTGGAGGACACTGCCTGAAAACCATCATCCAAAAACTCTGCTGGAGCACCTCTTCCACGGATAGGATATAGACTTCAGGCACGCAGTATTGTATTTGATGTCTTCATTTAAGAGCCAGTCATTCTACAACTATTCTCTTGCCTTGTACAGTGATCTCTGTTGCATGCAACAGTAACTCTGTTACAGAGTATCTAGACAACTCCCATAGGCCTCTCTGTGCCATTGGGTGCCATTTCATCCTAGCCACCCAGGAAAGGTAGTGAGGCTTTAGAGGCCCAACTTTCAGTCTCACACCAGTCCCACCCTCCATACTGCTAAGTGATTCCTACAATATCTAAGATCACAGATTCAGACGAACATCTGTGTCCCACCTTCAGAAATGGCCCTTAACCCCTCTTCCAAGTAGTCGTGGTAAAATGTTGGTTTATAATAAAGAATATATATAAATATTAGGTAACGTTCTTCACTACAGCAAACCGAGCAAAGTGGCTTTTTTTAAATGATAAGCACGAAATAAAAAACTTTTGCCTAAAACTTAGGGATATAGTTAATTTTTTAAAACGTGTGGCAAATTTAACTACTCCATTCCATTTTGCACAAGCTGCAAAAATTATGCAAATCAGATTTTCTCCATACGTAACCCCGGCGAAAACCCTCTGAACATAGCCCTGGCGCCTTCTGAAGTTCTTTGTCAGGCAATCACAGGATGTAAGAACGAAATCTAATTCAGTGATTCTCACATCGTTACAATCTGCTTTTTATGAAACAGATAAATGCTTGAAATCAATAGAATTAATTATTCGACGTCAATCTGCATTTTGTGTAAAAAATAAAAAAAGCCAACAACAAGGATAATTTGGAAGAGACTTCTGCACCTTTTTTAAAAATTAGTAAAGCATGACCGTTCGCCACCCGTGGGATCATGTAGGCACGTTAAAACAAGCATTGGCATAGCCAATAGGTCTTGCATTTGGGACCTCATAAGTGAGCTATGTTGTAGTGTATTGTAGCTACTATCCAGCATGTTGAAAAGTTATAATAAAAAGTGTAATAAAATAGCAGCCGCAACAATAATAAATAAAAACAACTATGCACATATGGATAGCTACACAGCAAAAAACCAGCTGTTGGGTAACAAGGTGTTGTGTGCCATGTGGATACTGAGAGAAGGTAATATATCATGTGTATCAAGTGCGCATTTTCACATTTCAGTTGCATTAGGTTTACAATTGTATCACAGTCATAATTTTTAGCACAGGGAAAGTAAGTGATCTGCACAGAATTACACATTTTCGGGTCAGTTACTAGTAACTGGGGCTAAACATCCAGGTCCGCAAGACAGCGACTAAGCATCTAAATAATAATAGTTATAATAAGAAAAGGAAAAACAAAAAAAAATTATAAAATTGTTAATCCCATGCAACACTGATAACTGTGTTCTCCTAACGTGTTTGAAAGGTGCAAGCAAACGTCCCGAGGCCTTGCTCAACACCGCTAAAGGAAAGCCTGGGCCGGTACTCACTGGTTGGTTGTCCTGTAGCTGCTACTCCCCATGCATGGCCGAGTCCAGAGACAGGCCCCTCTTAGTCCAATATTTACTGAAGAACTTCATCAGGGCGGACTGCATGGGGTCTCGTTTCAGGCAGAGGCGGAGGGGCTCTCAGGAAAACAGGATGCTGTGCGGGCGCCGGGAGTGGTGAGCAGCGCCTGTATGTGTGCACGAGCCGTGAAACTGATGCAGCTCTGATTAAGCTGCAGCCAGTCATTTTAATTATCCGATGTTTCATGCGAGGTTTAACACTACGAAGCATGTCTTATAAGTGTTTCACTGTGAAGCCTTTTCTTTTACAAGTTTCTCGTTCTCGAGTGACATGCAAAATAAAGAGAAAGAACATCACACCTGTGCTTATTTAAATGTCAGGTGACGTGTTATGCTCTTTCTCTAAAAAAAGCCTTACAGGAGGCAAAAAAAAATTCTTTTATGTTTAAAGGTCATATTTATTTTTCACATACTATAAACAAAGATTCATTCACCTGGGGAAAAGGTTTGCTTAAAAACAGCCAGACTAATCAAACTGGAGAGGAATGCACTATCCGGTACGTGTCACGAGGGCATTTTATTGCTGGATCTCTCTGGAGCTTGAGGGGTGTCCTGCCTTCTGCAACAACATATTGGGTCGCATTGATGCTGCTGCATGATTAAAGGGATCAGAGAGCCTTATCACATGACCACAGAACTGGAGCCCTCGGCATAAATACACCATAAAGAAGAACGACCGGCCCGTGCAGCAGTAAACAGGAGCCGCCTGCCAGAGGAAATAAGGTTGGGACTGCATGCTGAAGGGAGGAGCGTGTGGTCCCTCCGGCAGCTGACCAAGTAGCTGGGAGATTAGCATCAATCTTGGTGCGTCTCCTATTCTTTTACAATTAAAAAACTAGAAATGAATGTGACCGTCTGCAACACAACCGGTGCTCATGTAAAGCACCCGGAAAGCTTCGGGGCGAGTTCGCGCTATATAAATCAAAAGAAAGAAACGAGAAAAACAAGGTCAATTTGAGATTCGGGGGCGTGTTTTTCGCCCTCTCCCCTTCCCATTGGCTGGAAGGTAAAATTCCAGCCAATGGGAAGAGGAGAGGACGGGACTTAAAAAAAGACCCAGAAACGCCCCCGAATCGCGTCAAGGCGGGCCCTGAACTGAGTGACGCTCCTCTCCTCCAATGGCTGGCCAGCATTACGAGGCCAGCCAATGGAGAAGAGGGGCGTGTTCAGGACCCCATACTACACACATAAGATTTCGGCTCCGCCCACTGCTTACGCAGTGCGACGGTAGCCGAAACCTAAGAATGCTGGTGTCACTAAACCAGTCTGTGTAGCAAATGATTCCAACTTTTCAGCCCACGGGTGGGGTTGAGCAGGGGGTGGTGCTTTTTACATTGGTGTCACGACCACTGATAAAAATAACGGGCATAAAGATGCATATTTATGGTGATTTTACCAAATATAAGTGACAAAGTATGCTCTGCCCTACAAATAAAGATATTGTAAGTCACTGAGGAGTTTTGTGTCCATGTAGAGAAATGAAGCCTAAGTTTGAGTTCCTTTACGAGATTGCAGAACTCCGAGGTAACTTGCAATACCCACGTAATGCATGTCAGAGACCATTTCGCGAGTTATAATACATGGTCACACCATTATCCTTCCCTAATTTTGCTCCTTGATTTCAATAAGTATAATTGTACATTTGCGGGATAAACACACCAATAAACAGCTTAATTAAATATATATCCAAAAATCATCATGCTGCCCTAAATGTCTCCTTTCTGCCACTGGCTGTTCATTGTATGGAAGCAGTCTTAAAAAGCTAATTATGTGTTTTGAAGTAATCAGTAAGAAGCTGGAACTATAGATTCTTAAGTTACTTTATTAAGTTATGAAGTTAAGTTATAAGTTATAATGACAACCCCATCAGGAGCAGCTGTCCTTCTGCTCAGCCCTCACCCAACTGACATTCATAACACACTAACATTCCAATCAACAAACATTCCACAAGTCATACATACAAGCTGAGCAGCAGGAAGATATAAGTTACAACATATCTCCCTTCGATGGGAAATTAAAAAAAAAAAAACAAATAAAACATTGACAACCTGTCAAGTACAATTGGTCAGTAAATTCAATAAAATTAAAGACAACACCAGTAAGATAAAACTAGCAATATAATCAATAAGCGATAGGTACCCACATACCTCACTGCACACCAATGACACAATAAACACACATCCTATCCCTTTCCATACAGACCCACGCGCACAACAGTCTGAACAGGTCTCACATGCAACACATTACTCCCTGAAATAAGCAACAAAACCACATCCAACATCCATATGCCACAAACCATACCAGTTGGCCAGACCAGTACAATAAGCAACACACACCCGAACAACCCTATACACCACATATATATATGGGAACAACATGTTCACCTCTTAGCAAATCAACAAGCACTCATAAACCCATGCCAACGCAACCTTGACGCGCGAGGCAAAACACAACCCTGACATGAGGGACATTACTGCCAACGCAACCATGATGTGCGAGGCAAAACACATTCCCAACACAACCCTGACGTGTGAGGGACACTACTGCCAATGCAACAATGACGTGCGAGGCAAAACACATTCCCAACGCAACCCTGACGTGTGAGGGACACTACTGCCAACGCAACCATGACGTGCGAGGCAAAACACATTCCCAACACAACCCTGACGTGTGAGAGACTCTACTGCCAATGCAAGCATGCACGCAAGCATGATGTGCGAGGCAAAACACATTCCCACACAACCCGACGTGTGAGGAACTCTACATCAACTACCAAACTACACTAGAACTGAGTGACACAACTACATACATCTCATACCACCCAACCAAAGACTAAAAATAAGAGACTTAACCCTACTGCAGTCACCCCATACACAACACAAACAAATGAAAGGCTTACCACCCATACATAACACCTTAATAAACATAAACACTATTGTGGTGAAGTCCTGAGACCTTTGACACAAACATGTACTTCTG
Organism: Lissotriton vulgaris; assembly: GCF_964263255.1. Lineage (NCBI taxonomy): Eukaryota > Metazoa > Chordata > Amphibia > Caudata > Salamandridae > Lissotriton > Lissotriton vulgaris. Next base: position 66,861 of record NW_028253370.1, read on the forward strand.
ACATTCATATGTTTTCTGTTGCGTTTCCAGTTCTGGGACACTTTCCTTTTTTAGTCACTTCTGGGCTCACCAGTCCACTACTGTACAGCTTCTTCTTTATTGACAAACTCGCTGCTGTTTCTGGGACCTTTGTGCAGTTCCTGTAACCTGAGCCTATTTAGCTCTTCAAAACGGTTTTCATCTGTGGACCTGGCCGTTTAAACATTGATTTTCATGAGCACTGTTGCATTATTATGCTGTTGCTTTCCATTTTCCTTTTCTCTTATTTCCACAATAATTATCCTGGATCCCGACTGTCTCAACATCCATACAAACAGTGAAATCGCAAGAAACCATGCAGGCTCTCTACGCGCTTCTAATGATGGTTAACAGCAAACGTTACCATCAAAACCGCTGTAGATGCACAAAGGCCTCATGAACCGCCTCTCCTTCCGACAACTGCTTCGGTGTTTCCTCACGAAAAGTAAAAAGTTCAAGCCGCCTCTCTTCTCCGTGTTCCCTTCGCGTTACTTAGCAACCATCATTGTTGCTATGAAAAGACGAATGGCTGCCATCACGTAGTGAAAAGAGACGTCAACACGTCAGCACGTAACAGAATGAGTCACCAGGAGCTGCGGCTCCTAACCCACGAAGGATGACAATGGCAGCATTCTTTCAGGCAACAGAGTCTCGCGGTAAGCGTTACTGCTCTCTTTCAAACGACGCACTTAAGCTGACTGTATGTAGCGACAGCAAAAATCACTCTCTCATTTAGCTGCACAAAATAGAAATAGCAACATGAAAACGCCAGACAGACGTTTACTCACACCACAACGTCGGGATTCCTCTGCAGCACATTTCTGTTGGTCTCTTTAGATTGACATCAAAGATGTGAATAATAGGCACAAAGTAATCCAAGTGCTCAGTTTTCCTTAAAATCGTACACAACCGTAGCTCGACTTTAACTGTAAATACTTCCTAGGCAGTAACTCTTACATTCCCAAATTGTTGAACAGCTGATAAACGCCCTTCACACTTCACCGAGGCTCGATTTTATGCCCCCGAACAACCAACCAACTTCAAAACTACTGAAGACCACAGCTGATTTTAAGCTCTTGAATTACGCTTATCTGGCACACCTGGATATCAGGGCGACCGATGGCAAGGTTACTGATGGGGTTCTTCCTTTTTGTGCCAGACAACGTTTGAAACATACATACTTTATCAGTTAAAAGTCATTTACCTCAAAATTGATCTTTTCCACGGTGTTCTTTTACTGTCCAGTTGCACTTCCTTCACCTTTTACTTCTCTTCAACGTTTCACTCTTTTCCCTTTAAAATTTGCACGCATAGATTCTTCTTCACAGTGATCACCAAATGTCGCCAAATGAAGTAATCAGAAAGAAGCTGGCACTATAGATTCTTAAGTTAATTTATTAAGTTATGAAGTTAAGTTATAAGTTATAATGACAACCCCATCAGGAGCAGCTGTCCTGCTGCTCAGCCCTCACCCAACTGACATTCATAACACACTAACATTCCAATCAACCAACATTCCACAAGTCATACATACAAGCTGAGCAGCAGGAAGATATAAGTTACAACAAGCTGCATTGGCTTATGCAAAGTGAACCACTTTCAGAAAAAATATCTGTGCGTCATTTATGCCAGAAATTATGAATTTGTCTTCTGCAGTGAATACCCTGCAGAATGATTTTTAGCCAGTTCCAGGGTCCGCATATGCATCTAGGGGGTTAACATTTATTGCTGTCTATGGGAATGGGAAGGCTGCTACTGCCTGTGTAGAAAATGCATTTTTAGCATTTGCAGAGACAATTTAAGTCAATTGTTTTGCCTCTCTCACTTCGGCACATAGAGCACTCCAGCCTTGTAGGCTTCAAGAACCTACTTACATGTTCTCTCGCTAATGTAAGAAGCACATTTTTCAGCATGTTGAAATAATGTATTTTGACACTTAATACTGCAGTGTTGTCCTCCAGCAGTTCCCAGTGTAATGACTACCCGAATATCATGTTTTATTGTCACTCCTGCACGCGATGCAAATTCACAATGTGCCGAACATGAGGCATTTGACTTTATACCACTAGAGCTACCTTCTGCCCAACTTTACCAGGGCGTTACGTACATAAAGGAAATATATGGAAATTTGAGTTTATCCATTTATTCTCACATTCAGGGGTCTATGCACGTACAATGGGAGGTGTGTAGCAGCTTTCCAGTGTGAAAAATCAAAAAATGCCCGCAGTCAAAGTCCATAAAAATAAAGAAAATTCCATGCAAAAAGGTGGGTCCCTACAAATAATATTTCTTGGCTTTCTTGCTGGAAAGAGGGGTATTCTATAAACAGAAAAGTGTGTTAGGGAGATTAGAGACCAACTCGCTTTTGTATAAAGTGTCATGGATAATGCAGGAGGCACAGCTGTGGACTTGTGCACTTTGATTGTGAGGAGAATGATTGCTTCGCTGTTGGGTGGCTTCATGTGAGCTGGCTGGTTTTTGTAAGTTTTGGTTCCTGCAAAGATCAGAAGATCTCACAAGAGTACCTACCGGTGAATTCTAGGTGGCCATTTTGAATATAAAAGGTTATTTATATATTTATGTATTTATTTGTAAAGTTTTATATAGCGCGAACAAGATCCCGAAGGATATCAGAGCGCTTTACAATAGGTTGGAAGAGAGGACAAAATGAAATGTACACACCAATTGAAAAAAAAAATGCTGAACAGTAAACAATGGTACACGTATAGAGTGTAATATTATGCAGAAGAGGCGATCAAAGACTGTTAGTTGTGCCGTGGAGATAGAAACCAAGAAACAACCGCCTTATGTGTGCCTCCGCCCCTTATGGTAAGAATTTGCTCATTATGAATCTTTTGGCTTCCCGTTTGAAGGCAGTTGTCGAGGAAAGTCTGCGTACATCCGGAGGAAGAGAGTTCCATATTTTAGAGGCAGCGCCAGAGAATGCTCGGTGACAAGTTCTCTTTTTGCTAAGGATGATTGGTTTCAGGTGGAGAGTAGAGGTGCTTCTAGATGCCCTCTCCCCACAGGATAATTCAAGTTTTTTGCGCCAGATACGTGGGAGTATTGCAGTGAAGGGCATTGTGTGCCAGGATTGCCATCTTTAGCTGGATTCATGCTTCAAAGGGTAGATATTTGAGAGATTTAAGGAATGGGGATATGTGCTCATTTCGTTTGGAGCCTGTAGTCAGCCTTGCTGCAGATTTCAGCGAGGCCCTAAGTGGAGCCAAGGCATATTTAGGAAGGCCACAGAGAGTTGCACTGCCATTGTCTAACCTTGGTTTGATGTTTCTGAGTGTCCTCGTCAAGTGGTTCGCTCCCTTACAGCCTGGCGGCTCGACCAGACCACAGACAACAGGACCGCCCTCAAGCACGCCACCCGCAAACACCATCAGCTGATCCACACCACCAAGAAAACGGCACTCAAAGAACGACTGGACAACAACACCCACGACAGCAAGGAACTCTTCAGCATCTTCAAAGATTTCTCCAACCCCAGCGCTGGAAACAAAGACATCACTCCCTCGCAAGACCTCTGCAACTCACTCGCCTCATTCTTCCACCGCAAGATCGCCGACATACACAACAGCTTCCATGCACAGACCACGCACCCTACCACCGAACCAATGCCTGCCACAACCACCCTCTGCAACTGGACCCCGATCAGCACCGAAGACACCAGCCGCATGATGAACTCCATCCACTCCGGATCACCAACCGACCCCTGCCCACACCACGTCTTCAACAAGGCCGACGCCATCATCGCACCCCATCTCCGGGACATCATCAACACCTCCTTCCACACCGCCACCTTCCCAGAGAGCTGGAAGCACGCCGAGCTTAGCTCCCTCCTGAAGAAACCAACGGCAGACCCCACCAACCTCAAGAACTACCGTCCCATCTCGCTCCTTCCTTTTCCTGCCAAAGTCATCGAGAAGACCATCAACAGACAGCTCGCCGCCTTCCTCGAGACGAACGGATCCCTCGACCCCTCGCAGTCCAGGTTTTGGGCCAACCACAGCACCGAGACCGCCATGATCGCAGCCACCGACGACATCAGAGCCCTGATCGACAACGGGGAAACAGCGGTCCTCATCCTCCTGGACCTCTCTGCTGCGTTCGACACTGTCTGCCACCGCATTCTAGTGCAGCGCTTCAGCAACATCGGAATCCAAGAGAAAGCACTGGATTGGATCATCTCGTTCCTCGCCGGTAGAACCCAGAGAGTCCGCCTCCCACGTTCAGATCCGAGGCCACCGAAGTCATCTGCGGCGTACCAAAAGGATCTTCACTCAGCCCAACCCTCTTCAACGTCTACATGAGCCCCCTCGCAGCCATCGCACGCCAACACAACCTCAACATCATCTCCTACGCCGACGACACCCAACTGATCCTCTCCCTCAGCAACGACCCCGCCACCGCCAGAGCCAGCCTACACGAAGGGATGAAAGACGTCGCCAATTGGATGAAGAACAGCCGCCTGAAACTGAACTCAGATAAGACGGAAGTCCTTATCCTGGGATCATCACCCTCCGCCTGGGACGACTCCTGGTGGCCCCCTGCCCTGGGCACCGCTCCCAAGCCAAAGGACCACGCACGCAACCTGGGCTTCATCCTGGACTCCTCCCTCTCGATGACTAGACAAGTCAACGCCGTTTCCTCATCATGCTTCAACACCCTGCGCATGCTCCGCAAGATCTTCAGATGGATCCCCACACAAACCAGGAAGACCGTTACCCAGGCACTCGTCACCAGCCGACTGGACTATGGGAACACCCTCTACGCCGGAACCACAACCAAACTTCAAAAAAGACTCCAAAGCATCCAGAACGCCTCCGCAGGACTCATCCTGGACATCCCCCGACAAAGCCACATCACCGGACACCTGAGAGACCTGCACTGGCTCCCCGTCAGCAAGAGAATCACGTTCAGACTCCTCACCAACGCACACAAGGCTCTCCACGAACTGGGCCCCAAGTACCTGAACGACCGCATGACCTTCTACACGCCCACCCGCCAGCTACGATCGACCAGCCACGCCCTCGCCACCGTACCACGCATCCGCAGAGCCACAGCCGGAGGAAGATCCTTCTCCTACCTGGCAGCCAAGACTTGGAACTCCCTCCCCACCCACCTTCGGCGAACCCAAGACCATTTCTCCTTCAGGAAGCAGCTCCAGACCTGGCTGCTCGAGCAGTAACGTACCCCTCTCCCCCAGCGCCTTGAGACCCTCCCAGGTGAGTAGCGCGCTTTACAAATGACGTGATTGATTGATTACAAACATTGCTGATTTGAGTCTTCATACTCAGGTGCTTGTCCACTGTGACTCCGATTGATTTGGCTGAGTCTATGATGATCAGAGTGCATTTGAGAGCAGTGAGGTGAGACATCCAGAGATCGATCTTGGGGATGTGGTTCGGTGGGGAGATGAGTAAGAACTCTGTTTTGGATGCGTTGAGCAGGAGATGGTTCTCCGTTAACCAATTTTGAGTCGATGTGAGGATAGAATTTAGTGAGATAATGTTATCCGTGGATGACATTTTCAAATACAGTTGTGTGTCATCGGCATACATGTGGAAGAGAATGTTCATGGAGTTAAGTGAGTTAGCAAGAGGTTCCAAGAAAAGGTTGAAGAGGATAGGAGAAAGGGCAGATACTTGGGGGACCCCCATAAGTACCAGGGAGGGCTGAGAGAGAGAGTGGTTTGTCTTGACTCTTTGAGATCCGTGAAGAAGGAAGGATGAGAACCAGTGAGAGAGAGAGAGAAAGACTCTGTTTTCTTTAGACCTTAGTCTTTAAAACCAAATCGAATAAAATTCAGGATAATATACATAATTAGTTATCAATAAAACAGTGTACAACTTTTGTTAAAATCTTTAAAAAGGTATAAAACATACAGAACATTTCACTTAAAATCAGAATCCTTAGACGTTTAAAGTCAGGGCTGTTCGTTATCTTCAGCAGTCCACCATTGCTATAAGGAGATTAAAAGTTATTAAAACCCATTGGACTTGTCCTGCCTAAGTTACTATTCTTCATTTATTGTATACAGGGTAACTGGGGTTTCTCACTACACTTCTTTGAGCTTTCCCCTGACCATTTGATTAATTTCTTTCAGGTAATAACCCAGAGCTATAGCTATTTCTAGATATTCCATTCTTAGCACTAAATTGATTGCTTGGGCTCTTGCTCTTGTGTTATATTTTCTGAATATGGGTCGCAGAATCCGTTTTCTCACTTCAACATACCTGAGACAGTCAAGAAGAATGTGCATTATCTCACACTTAGACCCCATACCGCACTTGCAAAAACCATCTGGGTACATCATTTCTGCCGTGACTTTCTCCTCCACTCGCCAGGGGATAATGCCAATTCTCATTTTTAAAATATCCCACCTAAATCCATAGTTCGGGAGTGCTTCTAGGTATGGATATCCTATATCGGTTTCCCACAATTCTATCATGTTTTTTACCGATTTTTTGTTTCTTAGATAACCTAGGTCCTAAGACCTCGAGTACTCCCTTCCTTTTTGTCTTAGTGTCACTTTTGTAAAGACTGCTTCTAAGGGGTTTTGGGTTGTACCGACATCTAGGCAACAAATTGTCTCTTTTATCTTCTTTTTTGCTTCAGCTGCCCATCTTAGATTGCTATGTTGTATTTCCCCACTACACCAGTGTGACACCTTTTGCGCTTCCTCTAGAGATTGCTGTTTCCAAAATCTAGCCGCAGCCATTCTGGTCTGGGTATTCCACCCTATCAGTCCTGTTTCGAGTCTAATTGCCTGTAGCATGGCTGACTTTGGCAAGGACCGTAGCGTTTTTACCGCTTTACCTTCCTCCCGATTCCAATCCCCTTTACCACTAAGGAATAGGACCTCTGCCCCATATAGTACTTGTGGGGGGACCATGGCTGAGAAAGCTTTTATCATGGGTTTATGTGACATATCTCCGTAGGTTTTATTAAATTTTTTCAAGCCACAAATAGAGGAAGAAGCTTTTGCATTTTGGTTTGCTACATGTTTGTTCCATTTTAAGGATGATTCGAACCATAGGCCCAGATATTTATATTCTTTTACTGTTTCTAATTTAGTTTTTTCTAGATACCAGCAAAAACTCTTTGGCTTTTTACCAAAGAACATAACCTTTGTTTTGTCCTTATTTACTATTAGCAGTTTACTCTTGCAGTATTCGTTAAAAGCATTTAATTTCCTCTGTAGCCTCAGCTGTGTCTGGCCAGTGATAACGAGATCGTCTGCATACAGTAAGCATGCTACTTTCTTACCACTCATTCTGGGGCTAGCACTCTTCTCCACCTCCAATGCTACCGGCAAGTCTGCTAGAAAGATTGAAAAGAGTGGAGGAGCTAACACGCAGCCCTGTCGGAGTCCATTGTCTATTGCTATTTTCCTTGTGAGTGCCCCCTGTATATCTTTTACTACTTGGGCCCAGTTTCCTCTCTGCAATTCCTTTAATACCGCTAATAGGTCCGTTGGGATATTATATTTAATCAGGCACTCCCAAAGTTTCCCGCAATCCACTGAGTCAAAGGCTGCCCGGAAGTCGACAAAACAACAAAACAGGTTTCCCCTTTGCTCTATCGACTTCCGGGCCAGCGCCCAAAGGGCATAACAGTGGTCCATTGTGGAATGGCCTTCCTTAAATCCTCCCTGTTCCACTGGGATAATTAGATTAATCTCTACCCAGTTTTTTAATTTGCCTAGTACTATTTTGGCGAAGATCTTCTCCCCAATGTCAAGTAGATTGATTAGCCTATAATTTTTAGGACTATGCATATCCCCTTTCTTATGTATGGGCCGTATTATGGCCCCTTTCCAGGTATCGGGGAATCTCCCGGTTTCTAGGATTATTTGAAACATGTCCGCGAAACATTTTGCCCACCAGTCTGGTTGTGTTTTGATTATCACTGCCGGGAGGTTATCAGGGCCTGCCGCTCTCGTAAGGTTTAAACTCTTTATCGTTTTTCTAACCTCATCGACAGAAAACTCAGGTTTCAAACCTACTACCAGACCGCTCCAATCTGTGTACTGGTTCTCTTCCTGATCTGTTTTTGCGCTATACAGGTCCTGTAAATATTCCTCCCAGGCCGCCTCCTCAACAATGCAGTTCATTGCCCCTTTGTGGCCTTCTGCTGCTGAATTCACTAGTTGCCAGAACTGGCGTAGGTTCCTTGTTTCAATCGTCTCGAGAAGTTTTACCCAACATCCTTCTTTAAATTCTCTTTTTACCCTCCTTATTAACATGTTATACTCTCTTTTTAGGGCCACTAAGTCCTTTTCACTGGCCTGATTCCCGTTTCGGGCAAACCGGCGGGCCATTCTCCTGACTTCTCTTTTCTTCTCCAGACATTCCTTTGTAAACCAGCCTGTTAGTTTACCTATTTTTCTATTACTTACTTTGGTTTTGTTATTTCCCCCACTACCACCTCTTAATCCTTTGCAGAGTATTTGGACAACCTCCTCGATTTTTCTTACATACCAGTCAAGGGTTTGTCCACTTACTACCTGTAGATCTAGATTTTGTTGCAACCTTATTAGTCTTGAGATGTATTCATCCGTTAGTTTAGTTGTACGGCGTCTAGGGTAATCCATCTGTTGCTCTAACACTTGAGGGCGGGTTTCTACCTTTACTACTGGAAACTCTAGGGATAGCACATTGTGGTCACTCCCTTCTCTATTTGTGATGCTAAACCCCGAAACTAAGTGGAAATTCCAAGGTGCCAGAAAAACATAGTCAATTGGGCAACTCTGTGTACCCAATTTAAATGTTCTCTTGGCAGGACAGTCTTGGGGGCCCCTTCCGTTTAGGCAGAAGAGATTTTTAGCTCCTAGGAAGTTAACCAACTGTGTGTCCTTTGCACCTAGTAAACATTCGGGGAATATTGCCTGCGGTATGTCATATGCCTCTAGTATTTCTCGGAAACAGCAATCTACATTCTTTGTGTGTAATTTGTGGTTAAAATCTCCGAGAAGCAAAATAATGTCCTTACAGTACTTTTCACATAGAGAACCCAAATCCTCTTTAAATATAGCCATTTCCTCCACATATTGCTCGATAGAGGCCCATTGGATGTACACATTTATAATCAGTATTGTATCAAGATTTATACTTTCTGATAACATTATTCTGCAAACCAGCAGCCATTTGAGTTTGAGTTTGAGTTTGAGTAGGGATTTGTAGAGCGCATAGCTACCCTCGGGCATCCCAGCGCTAACAAGACCTGGTATTCCAGAGGGGAAGAGGGGCGGGAAGGGGAGATGGGAATTAGGGGAAGAGCCAGGTTTTTAATTGCTTCCGAAAAGAGAAGAGGTTATGTTCTCTCCTCATGGCAACTGGGAGGGTGTTCCATAGTTTTGGCGCATTGTAGGCAAACAAGCGACCGCCGGATCTTGACTTTTTTATTCTTGGGATGCTAGCAAGGGCAAGTGAGTCAGATCTTAGGTTTTTAGTGGTCTGGTGGGGTTTCATCAGGGATCTGAGGATTGGTGGGCCTTTGTTGTGCATGATCTTGTGGGAGATGCACATTGATTTGAAGGTGATTCGCTCCTTCACTGGAAGCCAATGCAGGCTTTTGAGGGCTGGTTTCGCCGAGCTTCTTGCTTTGGTTCCTGTTTGGGTTCTAGCTGCCGCGTTCTGGGCCACCTGTAGTCTCTGAATTACTGATGCCGGGGCTCCCAGGTACAAGACGTTACCGTAGTCTAACCTGGAGTTAACCAACCCCTGCATCAGTAGCTTTCTGGACTGGAAGGGAATCAGGTGGAGGATCTTTCTGGACATGCGGATAAGGCCAAAGCAGGTCCCTGAGGTTTTTCTGGCCTGGGTTTTAAAATTAAGGTCCTTGTCGAGCCATATGCCTAGGCTTTTAACCTTTTAACCTAGGTTTGTAACTGACTTTTCCCCTTCAGATCTCTTTCTGGCATTGGCGTTTTATCTACAATCTTTGGCAAAAGCTCTTTCCCTAAGGGCGGTTCATTGCTTTCCTCCTGTATCTGTATTGATGACTCATGATCGGGGATTTGTCTTACCATTGCTGGCATAAGAGCCCTTATCCCCTGCAACTCCCCCTCTATTTTGCCTAAGTAAACAGTTTGGTTTTTAACACCGTATTATTAGACAGGGTCACTTCTAGTAGACTTTGTAGGGTCTTTTGGAGAATCAGCATTAGATCCAGCTTAGAGACCGCAGACATTGATGATAAGTCCCGATTTAGATCTGGATTTAGCTCTGGGGTTATATTTAGTTCGTCAGCTTGCTTCAAGCTGTTATCTAGAGTTCCCAGCAGACTTTTAAAGTCCTTTCTTTTCTGGCTTGTCCTGCTGCTGCTATGGGGATTTTCTGACACTCTCTCCTTCCCTTCTGAGGGGATTGGGCTGTTCTTTTGAATCAGGCTATCTAGAGGGTCCCTCTCCAAGTCGTATGAGAAGAGTAGCTGTGGTGATGATGACAACTGTGGCGATGGTAGGCCCCCCTGATCCAACAATAGCTGTAGAGAGTGGTTGACCATGTTATGTGGGTCGGTACTATGCACCTCCATCGGTAGGGAGGTACTTCCTTTCTCGCCCATATCGGAGTTCCCATTTATGGAAGCTAATTTACTTATAGATTTTCCGTTTGTTAGGTTTTGGTCATGTACTTGTGCCGATGTGACCACTTTTTCAAAATGTCTCCCCACAAAATCCTTCATTGCTGTGGCTCTGCCTGGAGGGTCAACCACAGCTTTGGTCTTCTTTAGCCCCTTTCTTTTCCCTTTAACAGGGGACAGGTTTATACTCCCACTGTTCTCTTCCAGGGAGCCCGGGCTTACTGCGTTTGCCACCTTCATTTTTGTCTTTGAGTTTTGTTCTGCCACTTTTTTACCTTTTTTTGCACCCATCTTGGCGATTTCCCCTGGTGCTAATGTTACTTCTTGGGGCTAGTGACTCTTTATCGTTGTGTGGGATAAGAGGGGAAGTATTTTTAGTAGTATTGTTTAATCCACTGCTGATATTGCCTAAGTCGAGCAAGTCTTGTTACTTTGGCTCTTCGTATACATAGAAACAGGCCTCTGTGGGGTGCCAGATCAACCTCCGAATTGTTGCCAAATTGTTGTTTTAAACTCCCAAGCACAGAGTCGCCCGACTGCTCAAGCAAAAAGCGCCCGCAGTTCCACTCGACTACTGGGGCTTCATGCTCCTCCTTTCCTCATCCCTCACTTACCTCTGCGTGTCTGACTTGTTTTGCTTTGCGCGCCTGTGTGCCCGGCCCGTCTGTCAGCCTCTTTGGACAGGGAGCCCCCTGCTCCTCCGCGTCTCTTATGTTGCTTATGGCTGTCCTTAAATCCAAAAATAGATGCCGGTTCGCTTTCTGCTGCTCCGTTCACCGCGGCTCACCGCGGCTCGGACCGCTCGCGCTGTCTCACTCTCGCTCCCTCTGCGTCGAACGTCGTACGTAGGATGGCCAGAACCAGTGCAGCACCCGATCCGGGAAACCCATTCTGTTTTGTAGGATGGATAGGAGAATGTCATGATTAACCGTATTGAATGCAGAGGAAAGATCAAGGAGGATCGAAAGGCAGGATTTGTTTTTGTCAAGCATTTTCAGGATGTCATCAAAAATGTGTATGAGGGCCGATTCAGTGCTGTGATCCCTCCGGAAGCTGGACTGATGATGGTCTAGGAGTTCGCAATTTTCAATGTGAGTACAGAGCTGGGATTGGGCACATCTTTCAAGGAGTTTCGCTAGGGTGGTGATGTTGGCGATAGGACGGAAGTTGTTAAGATCCGATTTGTCAGCGTTGATTTTTTTTAGAGTAGTTGAGACCTGGGCGGCTTTCAGGCAGTCGGGGATCGAGCCCTGAGATAAGGAGGCGTTTACAATTCTGGTCCAGTTGGTGATGAGAGCGCTCTTGATCTCTTTGAAGATGGCCAAAGGCAGGGGGTCACCGAAGTGGTTAGATGGGTTGGTAGTCTGGAGAATTTTTTCAATGTCTTTTTCACTAAAAGGGGAAAAGGAGCCCCATAAAGCATTGTCGGGATACGACTATGCCTCTTTGTCTTTTACTTGACTTCCGGAAAAGTCCTTGGAGCATGGTTAGTTTCCACGTATTTCCTAGGGATCCTGTAATCCAGGTGAATCTCCAGCTCTGTAAATTGGTGGTGAGCAGGGGGAATCTCACCAATGAGGTAGGGCCTACATTTGTTTTCCTTTGATAAAAAATGGTGCTCGTGAAACAATAGACACCTGAGCAGATATAGGGTGCACTCTCCACCCTGAAGCACTGTGCATTGAGAGTGCAAACTGATGAGAGTTGATGGTGCACTCAGCGCTTGAAGCAAAATAATATATGTAAAATCTGAACATCCAAAAGTGATTTGATTACGCTTCAACTCCATAATCCAGGCTAATTATGAGTCGGTGCATGCCTTCCCATCTGAGGAGGCTTACGGCTCACAGGTGGTGCAGGCTTTCATTAAATTATGCAATAAAATTAAGGGGGTTTATTAAAACCAGTCAAACCCTTTCCTAAAGTTTTGAGGTGGTTTAACACCGCCTATTCTAAAACTAATAGGGATCTTCACCTGCATAAACTACCAAACCCAGGGATCACTATTTGGTGTTTAAATTACGCAAGCAATGAAAAAAAAACATAAAAACACGTTGTCAGGAAGTTGTAAGCTCTTGCTGGAATACACTCTTACAAACATCCCAACATGACTGTAGTAAACCATTTTGGGTAACTGTCATCAAACTCAAATCCAGTTTCAACCCCTCCACCACAACTTCTGCCACATTGCCAGTCGCAATTGGGAGGAACCTATCAAGGGACTTTATGCTGCTCTTTATCTAGGAGACACTTTTCAAGTTGACCAAACGTCAGTAGCACGTTTTTACATAACTCTGCCATAGGTCGAGGCTTCGATCCATCAGAGCTCCAGGGACAAGGCACCGGGATCCTAACAGTGTCCCCATTGATTTAATGAAACATAATCTATCCCTTTTGGGCCCGCTCCACACAAATACCTTCAACAGTCTTGAACATATTACCCTACCCGCCTCATGGAGCTCCTCTATTATTGTCCCCATATTCAAAAAGGGGTCCGCTCATCTCCTGCATGCTATAGGACAATTTTCCTCCTTGATAGCACAGTTAAATACTGGGCCGGGTTATATATAATAAAATTACAAAGTGGATGGACACCAAATCTGTACTCCATTGCTGTCGATGCGGCTTCAGACGTAAACTAGGGACCATTGAGCAGTGCCCTATTCTCAACCTGGTGCTAGGTAAATATTCAGTAGCAAAAAGATCTCTGCTTTACCTAGCATTCATGGATCTGACTTCAGCATTTGACTGTGTAAACAGGAGGGGTGCCGCTCACAGGCATGGATAGAGTTTGCCTTTGACTTTTGTTTTCTGGACCAATGGAGGCTGAGTTGGAGCTTTTGTGAATCGAGGGCAGAGAACTTTAAGGAAACCAGCAGGGAACAGGACTGCAAGGTCCAGCGGGCCTTGCGTACCATCATCGGCCACAGCTGGGGCCTCTTCCCGCACCCTCCCCCGTCCAGTTCTTAACGCCTCGCCGCCCCCGCTTCGCGGGAGCCGCTCGCAGGCGTGGATAGAGTTTGCCTTTGACTTTTGTTTTCTGGACCAACGGAGGCTGAGTTGCAGCTTTTGAGAATCGAGGGGCAGAGAACTTTAAGGAAACCAGCAGGAACAGGACTGCGAGGTCCAGCGGTCCTTACGTACCATCATTGGCCACAGCTGGGGCCTCTTCCCGCATCCTCCCCCTTTCTATTTAACTACACCCACTCCCGCGTATGCGGGACGCGCGCTGGACCAGCCGGGCTAAGCTAGGGCAAAGGGCGGGCCGTCTGAGGCCATCCGAGGACGCTTGAGGCCGGGCCGGGCCCTTCCTCTTATATTTAACTTTTGGGTGCTTTTTGTGGTTTTCAGATATTAGTTTATCCACTTATACACTGAGTAATATGGCTCTTCATTCGGGGAAAGGGAGAAATGTAACCCTCTCTACTACAGGTGGCGTAGTTACTGGCACTATGGACCAGTTTCTCACACGGGCTACAGTAATTTTAGAGAAAGAAATAGCCCTAACAGGAAACGATTGTCCCTAGATTTAATTACAGGAAAGCGCTCATCTTTGGGCCCAATTGGGGCAATTTCTTCCCCCGTAACCCGATTACATGATCCAATAGCTGCACAAAGCCCTACATCCTGTCCTATGTTGGTAGAGTCGAACACAGTAGAGGCTCGTGCTATTCTAAATTCCACTATCATTAGTGCGGCTTCTAGCGAATCCCCTAAGTCTCCTTCGCCATATAGACCTCCTGCAAAAAACCCATGCCGGGGACAACCGAAAAGTCATAAACCGGCTGCAATACAAAAAAATAGTAAAAGGAAAAGAGGGGGAGCTATTCAGAAGGGGAGCTCAGCTAAAATACCAAAGATTAACTGTCAAATACTGAGTCCCCAGTCTCTGAGCCCACCTACAGGGCTTTTGGTCCTTACCAACCCAGCTCCTGCCTGTAGTGTAAATGATGAGTTCCTGGGGAAAATGGAAATACTTGTAAAATCTTTGATGTTGCCCTTACTGGAGCGAACACGAATGATTAATGCTATACTAGACAAGCTAGAAAAGTTAGTGGTAGCCAATACCAGTAATCTGGATAAGCTATCTATAGCAAGGGAGAATACTAAGGACCCAGTGACCGCTACTCTGATTCAAGGGCCAGGTAGCGGCTCCAGGGCTGCCCAACCCATTTCCATTAATAAGTCATAAAGGAAAACTCCAGCCACTATTAATGTTGTCCCCCAGTACTGTCCTAGTACATCTGTTCGTTCCCCTGTGACAGCCCAAGTTTTATCTAATCAGCCAGATTAATCACCAAAACAGATGGCACAAGCAGCCAGTAGTATGGAGAAAAAATCATTACTACCGGATTTGCCCCTCGAAGCTAACCCCCTAGTGGTTGTTTTAGCCGGTGTTCCGGTTCTAGAAGAGCAGGCCAAGGAACCTTTTGCCTCACTTAAAAATAAGGTTGTTAATTGGCTTAATTTACACAAACTGTTACCCCCCCAAATCTCGAGTGAGATCATTATGGTATGAAGGAGTCCATGGCTAGGTAGAACAGTGAAAACGATAAAAGGTGACTGTGTAGTGGTGACCTTTAGAGACCCTAGATCTGTCTCACATATATGCGCATGGATTAATCAAGTGTCGGATACCGCTATCCAGTCACTCCCGCTATCCTACTTTTACCCACCGAACTGTATGGGGGAACCCAAGGGGAGGTCTGATGAATGGACAAGAATAGAAAGGAGGGGAGGGAATAGGGGGAATTGGGGCAGATTAGGTCCTATGCACTACCCAGATACATTTTTTAGCTTTAATCGCTATAGCTGCCTAGAGGCAGTAGACTGACTGTACTTTCCAACTAAGGAACCAGGAGACTGCTTAGATCAGGAGGAGGGTATAGGAGTGCTTTTAGACCCCAGAGAGATGCTAATTCAAGATCAATTTAAAACCTTGGAGGATTGCTACCCTGCGGAGAATAAAGCAGTGGGGCTACAAGATATTGTGGACTACGATGGAATAAATTGCCGGTGTAATCCTACTACAACAGGAAATGGTAAATCAATTCTTAACACAGCACCAACAAGGTCAGCAGAGGTTATACCTGGGATAATTAATGTAGCCTCTGAATCCGGAATAGAAACCCGTCGTAGATGGTACAACCTAGTCAGCTGGAACATCGCTGGCTGGAACAGCAAAGTTGACTCTCTTGGGTGGGGAGAATTTGTTAATAAATATCTTATATTATATCTACAAGAGACATGGAGTGTGGTAGATATTAATTATGAGGGATTTGTTTCCTTTAACCTACCAGCACAGGGATCGACTAAGGGTAGAGCCAAAGGCGGACTTCTCATTTTGCTTTCTGTCAATCTCCCAGTGCAAGTTATTAAACATGAAACGGTTGGTTGTCACTCCCAAGTAATCATTATAATAACCTGTTTGACTCCTCACGCTCATCTGCAGTAGTCAATGAACTAGAGATGGTCCTCAATAAGATCCGTCTTGAAGTACATGTTAATTTTGTATTCATCTGGGGGGGGACTTCAATATTCCAACGTGCCCTTTATCACTAACTAAGGCATGCGGGGTCAATGACGACAGAGGTGAGGGCTTTATTCATTTTATCCATAGTACTTATGGGGATTCATTGAACTCTGTTTTGGCCTAATATGATCTTGCTGTATTACAGACTGTTAAAGACAGGGAACAAAATCCTGTCCCAACTTTTACCGGCAGAAATGCCGCCACTGTTATCGACCATTTGTTGATCTCAGAGGATATTAGTTTATACTGTGACACCCCGGTCATTCTGGACCTTGCGGTCAGCGACCATAATTGTATTACGTTGGCATTATTTATCTGGGGTAATAAGGTACAGGCAGCCAAAACCACTGTCAACGATATTGTCCCCTGTAGACCAAATGGTCCTAGGATAAAATGGAGTGGAGTCAATTCTGAAAAACTTTTGGTTAAAATTGTGGTGGCTTGTTTGCCTGAGATGTCTAATTGCCTGGATGGGAATACAGACCCTGCGGGCATCTTAACGAGCTTTAAAAAGATCAACACTTTAATTGATAACATCCTGACCACTTCAAAGCGCAGTAATAAGAAAGTGATGATAGGATGGTTTGACTCTGCATGTACGGAGTCACTGCGGAAGTTGAAGAAGGCTCTATCTTGTAGGCCCAGGGACAGGTCGGCCATCATAAATCTCAGGGATGTATAAAGAGAGCAGCTGAATCGTAGGAAGCGCAAACTGCAGGAGGAAGCCTGGAAAAATTTGATTAGGGCTGTAGAACTATCAAACAGAAAAATCTTTTGGGACACGGTTAACTGCCCCTTCCTTAAGAGCGACGATACCCCATGTTATGTTATGTTATGTTATGGTTTATTGATCCACCAGGGACGACGACCTATGGCCAATTATCCCCCTAAACATCACAACATCAGAGGTAGAGAATGCCATCAGGAATAGCAAGGGAGTGAAAGCCCCTGGTCCAGATGGGGTTCCAATCTATCTGTTCAAAGCCGATATGGTACTGTGGGACCCTGTCCTGACCAGCATTTTCAATGTGGCAGTAATGGAAAGCAGCCTGTGTACTTGGGGAAATCCATAATTATTCCCATATTTAAAAAGGGAGACAGGTCCGATGCAAAAAACTATCGACCTATTTCCCTTTTAGATTCATCTCTTAAGACCATGAGTAGGGTGTTGTTGTCCAGGCTAGAGGAGTGGGCAGATGATAGCGGAATCCTTACTCGTTCTCAATACGGGTTCCGAAAGGGTCTTGGGACCATTGAACAGTGCATAAACCTAGATCTCCTAATAGGGAAGTATATACGTGCTAAGCAGGGCTCGCTTTTTCTCTGCTTTGCGGACCTAAGTAGCGCGTTCGATCTGGTCGATCATGCCCTATTATGGTCAACGCTACTAAAACTAGGTGCCCCTGCTGGGATTATCCACTTCCTGACCAGACTATATTCCAAATGATCTGCTCGCATAAGGTATGGTCAAGCGGGAGACTGTACCGATAGTATTAGGGTCAAATTAGGTATAAGAGAGGGCTGTGTCCTCGCGCCCCTTCTTTTTTTCCCTTTCTATCAATGCAATTGACGCAGAGCTTAAGCTGGTCAACTCTGACGCCCCACAAGCCAAGCTATCCCGGATCTGCTTTATGCTGATGACTCTGTGCTTCTATCGAGAACACACTGTGGCTTGCAGAGATTAATGTATAAATTTACAGGTTTTATCAAGGGAAGGAAATTAAAGATTAACAATACTAAAACATTTATTATGGCATGCGGCAAAAAAATTAGGAAGTTGAGAGCTTTTTATATTGAGGGCCAAAAAATACAAATTGTAAAAAAAAATTGTTATTTAGGTATAACTTTTAGCAGCAATGGTATGTGGTCACAGGAGATTACAAACATTAAAGCTAAGATGTCCAAAAGTGCTTTTGGAGTATTTAAATTTGCAAATAAGCTGGGGGATCGCCGTATATACGATATGTTGCATATATACTGACATAGATGTGTTTCAATTGCACTTTACGGATCTGGTGTTTGGGGGTATTGTCGTCATGGGGATTTGCAAGCTGAAGAAAATTGCTTTTTCAAAAAACTGCTTTGCCTACCCATGTCAACCTCCACTGAGATAATACGCCAGGAAGTAGGGCTGGAATATTTGTCAGATTTAATTAGCCTAAGACT
Source organism: Lissotriton vulgaris (assembly GCF_964263255.1). Classification (NCBI taxonomy): domain Eukaryota; kingdom Metazoa; phylum Chordata; class Amphibia; order Caudata; family Salamandridae; genus Lissotriton; species Lissotriton vulgaris. The sequence goes on from NW_028253370.1 coordinate 85,177, forward strand.
TTTAATGGTATGGAGAGCAATCTGGCAGAACGAGGAAACTAGTTTTTCTAGAAGCATCATTAATGACTGCCTTCGCCTACATAAAAGCCAACTGATTCCCTGGATTAACTATGTCGTAACAACTGTTAGGGTCTTACTTAATGTGAATATCATGGCTAATCCAGATAGTCTAACTAATATCCCTAAGAAAGAGCTTAAGAGTACTTATATGAGGAAGAAAGTCCAAGCACGTAGAAATGCTAACATGCTGTTAACAGTCTCTCAGTATTATTACTCTAATATAGTTACTACTGGCTTTCAAAACTATCTAACGATAGTCACCAGGCCATCCCATCGGTATGTCCTTACTATATTAAGACTTGGAATAGTACATAACTTGGTGGCGTTCCCTTATATAAAAAAACATCCTTCCATACCATACCATGCCCCTGTGACAGGATCACGAAACAGAGTACTGTGCACTATCTATTTATCTGTGATTTATATTTGCACCTTCGCATTTTTTATCTTAAACCCTTGTTTAAAAAATATGCAGTAACTACTGTAAAATCTGCCATGAGGTTGCTTTTCTCTCTAATAGAGCCAGATATATGTTTTTTCACAGCTATGTATATTTTGAAATCAATGGCTGTTAGGAAAAGCATGGTCTTCTAATATATCTTGTTAACCAGCTGTTATAAGGAATTGCCCTGCGTCTGAACTTTTATCAATGTCCTTTTTTAAATTTGCTCTTTTTAGTAATAACTGTATCAGAGATTAATTCCCATGGACTGCATTTTGCATAAAGTTTTATGTGCTTTCATGATTATTTTTAAATGATCGAATAAAGTTTTGAATTGAATTGAACAGGAGGAAATGATGGCACATTCTTATCTCCTACGGGCTTGACACTATTTTGGTTCACTTTTTGGCCCATTTACACGAGGGAACAAAGGCTAAAGTCTGCATTAGCCAATGGGGATAAGTCACAGGGGAAATAAAAATTCAACTTGGTGTCTGGCAGGGCTGTGTGTTAGCCCCTCTTTAATTAATTTTGTATGTGAATGAACTCATCCTTCCACTCTTAGATGCAACTCAGGACCTCTTGGTAATTAGGGGCAACCCACTTCCAGTCCTCCTGTATGCGGATGACACAGTGCTCATAGTACGCACAGCTATGGCACTGCGTCTCCTAGTGCACGCTTTTACCAACTTTATGGCCTCCTGCAACCTGGGAACCAATTTTACCAAGTCCTACCTCATGTCTTGTGGCCCTGAGTGCAGGCACCTGTCAACCGTGTCAATTGGCCCCAGCTCTCTGACCAGTACAATCTCCTTCCCTTATCTGGACATTTATTTATGTGCCAATGGTCATGGGGGCATATTCTCAAGGATGTATTGCCGAGTTATCAGCACTTTATCGCAGCCAAAGTCACGAGAAATTTATCTTCCCATTCACAAGCTAGTGCTAACTAAGGGTGGGGGTCAAATTCCGTTCCGCTCGCGGAAATTACTATAATTTGGCATTTTTGCATTCCGCTCGGAGCAAGAAAATACCCAAATTTCTGCGATCTGCAGAGTACCGGAAATTTTTTTCATGCTCGCGCTTTAAAAATACATTCTTGCGCGTGCAATCGCCTTACCTGGACCCCCTTCGTTCGCCGACAAGTTTTTCTGATCCGGTCGCGTGCTCCACGAGATGTTGGTAGGCGTTTGCGCTATCTCGCGCGAGTTTGCACCAGCGATCACGTCATTCGTCTCGCGATCATGCCTTGCGAGAGTATGAGATCTCAAATACGTCATTCTCCACCGCAAGCAAGACCGTGAGGACGCGAACACGTCATATTGAACGCGACAAGGAGCGAGAGAACCCGAACACGTCATTCTCCACCGCGAGCGAGTGGAAGCGAACACGTCATATCAAACGTGACAGGGAGCAACAGAACGCGAACACGTCATTTTGGACGCGCCATCGACATCCGGCGGAAGTAATGTGACGCTCCAGAACTTGAACATGTAAAATTTTCAATCTGGAGAAGAATATCAGCTCTAGCAGCTTAAAACCTGCTGCAAATGATGATTTGGATGAAAAAACTTCTCAGATTGACATTTGGTTGCCCTTTATTTGTGCAAGGAGTCCTTTTTTAAAATGGGGGGAGAGGGAGAAAGGGCCACAGAATCTCCAACTTCCTGTTCCTGTCCAGCAGGCTCCTCCCAGTGATTTGTCCATCTCCTGCTCATTCTGCCTTTGGATTTTGAGCTGGAAAGATCACTCTTTTTGTCTGCTGCATCATTGCCATTGGATTTGAGGATTTTTAAATTGGATATTTTACAAGTAAGTGGTTGTTGTGTCTGTTTGAATTAGGGCATTGCAGTTGTTGCAACTACAATTTAATTTTGATAACTATCATTCCTTTTTTTTAAAAAATGTTGTGGGTAGTAGAAGTCAGTAGGCCCAGAGCTAGTCATGGCCTCATGGGTGGGTGCATGATGAAGCAACTGTTCCTTTGGTGTTTTTTTGAATGTATTTCATTTTCAAGCATCATTTAGGGCATGGATGGCATTGGATTGAGTTGGTAAATGTGTTTTTTTTGGGTGGGCTTTCTGTTGTTGGGCCTGGCCATGTGGCTCGCGGCCATTTAGAAGCCTAGGCCTGCAAGCTTGTCTAACCTTGTCTGCCAACAGGCCTGCTTTCATCCGGTAGGCTCAGAGCAAGTAGCCACAGCTGCATTAAACAAGTGTTTCTGTGTGGTCTGTTGAATTTAGACATCATTTAGGGCATGGATAGCATTGGATTGAGTTGAGAAAGGTGTTTTTTGGAGGTGGGCTCTCTGTTGTTGGGCCTGGCCATGTGACTGGTGGCCATTTTGAAGCCTAGGCCTGCCAGCTTATGTGGTCTTGTCTGCCAACAGGCCTGCTTTCATCCGGTAGGCTCAGAGCAGGTAGCCACAGCTGCATTAAACAAGTGTTTCTGTGTGGTCTGTTGAATTTATACATCATTTAGGGCATGGATGGCATTAGATTGATTTGGGAAATGTGTTTTTTTGGGGGTGGACTTTCTGTTGTTGGACCTGGCCATGTGGCTGGTGGCCATTTTGAAGCCTAGGCCTGCAAGCTTGTCTGGCCTTGTCTGCCAACAGGCCTGCTTTCACCCGGTAGGCTCAGAGCAGGTAGCCACAGCTACATTAAACAAGTGTTTTTGTGTGGTCTGCTGTTTTTAGACATCATTTAGGGCATGAATGGCATTGGATTGAGTTGGGAAATGTGTTTTTTTGAGGTGGGCTTTCTGATGTTGGTTGTCTTAAAGACATGCCTTTGTTGTGTGTGTCTGGTGTTTGTTGGTGTGCAATGAATGCACCCTGCAGACCTTTTATGGGCCTGTGTATTTTCGTTTTTGTATTTTATTGCATTAAAAAGGCAGAGCAGTGTGCTTTAGCATGCATCCTTTGCCTGGATTTTATAGGCCTTTTGTCAGTTCATGGTGTTTCCCAGGCCTCCTGCTTGTTGCCTGTGATTTGTGAGTGTCCATGTGGCTGGTGGCCTTTTTCTGTGGTGGGAGTTATTAGTGTTCTGCTTTTCATAGATAGGCCTGCATGGTTTTCCTATTGGCTTACTGCTTCCATCCATTCATCCCCTTTGCCAGCAGCAGCTCCATGAATGATGTGATGCTCAAATAGTTTAATTCCAAATAGGGTCCACCCCACTTCCATTACATTTGTATTTTGGTGGTTCTTATTCTCTTTCCTATCCTTCCTGAGAGTGTAGTGTGTACACAGTAGTATAACATAGCCCTTGTTGACAAAGTCTCAGAAACGGCTGGACTATATCTTAGTTTGTGTGTTTGTACTAGTACAGTAGTAAGTAACTGAACCACAACAACAAATGCAACATTTCACTGATGTTCTTTTCCTGGCTTATTTGCTTTTAGGTGCACAAAAAGCCAGAAGAGGAGGTGGGATCATCATCACCCGTTGTTCTGCCAGCCAGACAGAAGTCCTGCTGCGCATCACGTCCACGTGTGACCACAACTTGTGCACCTGTGTCCTGCCTGACATCTGAAGAAGGCCCCAAAGAAAGGTACCAGGTCCAGTACCAAGAAAGTTGCCGGTGAGCAGAAGGAACAGAAAAAGGAAGTGCCACTAACCATAACTGGGGTGCCGGCGAATGTTTTTTTTGGGACCAAAAAAAGTACACTTGCAGCAGCTTTGTCCGGGAACCAAATTGGGAGCAGCACCTATAAGGGTAGCTTATAAAGCGCTTGGTTACGCCAAAGCGTGTCCCCGCGCTGCAACTGAAGAGCTCTGTGCGAAGTGGCGACCAGTGATCCGCTATCTGGAGAACAGGTGTGTTTTTAGGTTCTTGCGGAAGCTGGATTCGGATGGATCCAGACGGAGATGGAGAGGGAGGGAATTCCAGCTTTTCGCAGCCAGGTAGCGGAAGGAGCGTCCGCCTATACGGGCTCTTTTGACCCTAGGAACCTGAAGTAGGCCCTCATATGAGGAGCGCAGCTCGCGTGCAGGTGTATACCTTGTCACTAAGTTCTGGAGAGGAATAGGAGATTTCTTAGCCAGGATGCGGTGGCATGTACAAAGGGCTTTAAATTCCACTCTGCTTTTTACTGGCAACCAGTGGAGGGTTTTGAGAGCGGCTTTGGTGTCTGATCGTTTAGGGATTTTTAGGATGAGATGGGCTGCCGCATTCTGTATTACCTGAAGGCGATTCATGGCTTTGCAGGTGGTGGCCAGGTAAAGTAGGTTGCCGTAGTCTAGGCGTGATGTTACAAGGGCGTGTACCAGTGTTTTCCATGCTGACATAGGGAGGAGGTCAAGGACCTTCCTTATGGTTTTTAGGACACCAAAACAGACGCCTGCAACTCGGTCTATTTGGGGTCCAAAAGATAGGTCAGCGTCGAGCCATACGCCTAGGTTTTTTACTCCCTGACGGGGTATGGGAGCTTCATCCAGACATGAAGGCCACCACGCCGATGACCAAACAGATGGGTTTCCCCCCACAACGAGCACCTCGGTCTTGTTGCCGTTTAACTTAAGGCAGTTGGTGGACATCCAGGCTGCAGGTTCTTGCATGCAGTTCCTGAAACTGTCCATCGCAAGACCGGGTGCACGCGATAGGGAGATAGCCAGCTGCGTGTCATCGGCGTATGACACGATGCTCAATCTGTAACTCACGGCAATAGAAGCCACTGGAGAGACATAGAGATTAAACAAGGTTGGGCTCAGGGACGACCCCTGTGGGACGCCCTGACCCAAACCTATGTCTCTCGAGTAGTGGTCGCCCTGGCGAACCTGGAAGCTTCTCCCTGCCAGGAAGGATTGTAACCATTGGAGTGCAGCTTCGGATATACCTCCGTTGTTCAGACACTGTAGCAGGTTGTCGTGCGCCACAGTGTCGAATGCTGCACTCAGGTCCAATAGGATGAGGGCCATGGTGTGTCCCTCATCTACCCCCTGACGTAGGGTCTCAGTGCAGACTCTGTAGAGTGGCGGGCGGAATCCGAATTGGGTGTCGTGCAATAAGGCAGCCTTTTCCACAAAGTCCATTAGTTGTTTATTGACCGTTTTTTCAGCCACCTTGGCTAGGTAGGGCAAGAGTGAGATTGGGCGGAGATTGTCAAGTTTCTCAAAACTGATGGTGGGTTTCTTCCTGAGAGGTAGAACAACCGCCTTTTTCCAATCCCTAGGTACTGTCTTGGTGGTAAAAGATACCTCGAGTACATGTCTAATGTATGGTTCTAGTACCCTTAGACTATCCGTCAGGCGTTTGGGTGTGGTAGGGTCACTCGGAGAGCCCGACTTCACCGACCTACAGATTTTAAGAAGATCTTCCGTGGGAGGGGTAGTAAAGTTGGTAAGTCTAGGTTTATCTCCCCACTCCCTAGGGCTTTCAACGAAGTCTGTCCCGGTTTTGGACTGCGTAGGGAATGCTGAGTAGATTTTTGTTATTTTATCTGAGAAAAAATCAGCGATTTTGTCACACAATTCTGGCGAGCAGTCATCGGGGGCAGTAGCTGGGTTTCCGCTTGAAAGAGTTTTGTAGAGTGCAAACAGCTCTTTCGTCGAGTTACCAGCCTCACTGATCCTATTCGTAAAGTATGCTGTTTTAGTCTTTCTGATTAGTCCATGGTAGGTTCGTCTCTCAGTTAGATAATTCTTTTTGGTTTCTTCATAGAGAGTCTTGCGCCATTCTCTTACGGTTCTTTTTAGTGCGGTTTTCTGAACTCTAAGTTCAGCGTTGAACCACGGGGCAGTTTTGTTTATGCGTCCCCCAGATTTGGTTTTTAGCAAAGGGGCTGTGCAGTCTAGTGCCTGATTAATGCGTGTGCAGAGGTTAGCATTGGCTGTGTCAGCATCCTTCCCTCCTGGGCTTCCTCCTTTCGTTAATTCTGCACAGAATTTGGACTGAGAGAATGTAGCCCATTTCCGTTTGAGGTGGAACATAACTGGTGGCTGTGGGGGTCTGCTTCCAGGGATTCGTATGGAAAAAGGGACCAAATAGTGGTCCGACCATGGGATGGGAATTGGGGTCATAGCTTCCGCTTCCCCCCAGTCGACAAATATGGGGTCCAGCAGATGACCCTGTTGATGGGTAGGGCCTCTAACAAGTTGGGTAAGTTGGAGGGCTTTCAGTGCCTGACCAAAATTCTTACTGACATGGTCTGAGGGGTTATCAAGATGAAGATTGAGATCCCCGAGTACCAGAAACTTGTCAGTGCGCAGTGCGGTTTCCGTGATTCCTTCAACCAAACTCATCTCGAACCTGGCTATGGGGCCTGGGGGTCTATGCCCTTTAGCGTGTAGTTATTATTCACGTTGTCAGTGAAGCTCCCTGCTTCACTGTCCAGGATGGGAGAGCTGTCTAGCTGGCATCGTAGGTTTTCGCGAGCTATAATTGCGATTCCGCCTCCTCTGCCTGTGGGTCTATCCAGTTTAGGTATTGTATACCCTCCTGGAGTTGCCTCAAGGGCGTAGGGTGTAGACTCATTATCTAGCCATGTCTCTGTTAGAAACATAAGATCCCATTGGTTCTCAGTAAGTAGATCGTATAGGTCAAGCCTGTGTTTTCTCAGTGAGCGTACGTTAAGCAGTCCGCAGTATATGGTATCGTTCATATTATTTGTATTCTTACCATGGTTGAATGAGAAGTGACAGTGTTCGCAACCCATATCGTTTTCCACGCATAGACTATGCTTGCAGGAATCGTCGATTTTGCAGCAAGAGTTCAGTAGCTCCTGCTTGCTCCACCGTATGTGGCCATCTGGAGGAGCAGGGGTTGTGGCCCTGGACCGTACGACCGCGGACGGGCCACAACCTTCACACCAGCGGTCCATCCCACCAACCTAGGCTCAAGCCTTTGAGTGTCGCAGGGGTAGCCAGTCTACTAATGAACAGCGATGTTGAAATGTCATTATTGCAAAGTAGTACACAATCAACGCAGATGGAAACTCAGCAGATAAGTGTGCAGAAGCAGCCACAACAACAGCAGCAGCAGCCACAACAACAGCAGCAGCCACAACAACAACAGCCGCAGCCACAACAACAACAGCAGCAGCCACAACAACAACAACAGCAGCTGCAAGAACAGCCGCAAGAACAGCAGCAGCCGCAAGAACAGCCCACAATAGTAGTTGTTGCTCCTGAAGCAGGGGCATTTCAGGAAATCGAGCTTCCTACAGACAAAGTTCTAGACCACCAGCAAGGGAAAGGATGTTGCACGGATACCACCAACACAGGTTACACCACCACGACCTCCAGCTGCCATATTTTCAAAGGTCCGGCAGGGACCTACATCCAGCTCAACCATCTGAGTAGGTAGTGGTAGTAAAAGTCACAGTGTAGCTGCACAGAGTCACATTCCAAGCACACCCTCCAGTTCATCTGGTATTGAAAGTGGCACATCCAGCAGTGCCGAAAAGTTCTCCTCCTCAGTTTGGGAATTCTTTTCTGTTAGCACCAAGTTGCTACATGCTCAATTTGTCGACAAGGTGTTCAGCGGGGTAAGCTTGGTACAAACTATGCTAGTGGAGGCCAAGTAAGTCATCTCAGAATACCCCACACTATTGTGTGGGAGAATCACCTACTTCACTTAAAACAAAGTAAAAAAATCACCCCATCGAAGTTGGGCATGAAGAATCAGGGGACGACTTCGGCCCGGCTTGCTTGAATCCTGATGGTGCAGTGAGCAAGGGACTCATGTCTGAGCATACCCTTCCACGCTTATGGTGGACAAAACGATTCAGAAAAGGGAGGTGGTGATGGACAGAGTACCTGAATTAAACAGAACAATCATACCCAGTCAACAGATCAGGGCTTGATCCACCCCCTTTTCTGAATCGTTTTGTCCACCATAAGTGTGGAAGGGTATACTCAGATGTGAGTCCCTTGCTCACTGCACTATCAGGATTCAAGCAAGCCGGGCCGAAGACGGCTGTAATGCCAGAAACCGGTCCCCGGAAGCTTGTTTCCTTTCCAGTATAAGAATTGGCTTGGTAGTTTGGTCTGCCCTGTTCCCATGATGCACTGGGCCAGGGACAGACTAATTTGCATGTAGCCAGGTTCTGAGCTGGGATGGTGCAGTGAGCTAAAAAACGGTGATGGATCAACCCCTGATCTGTTGACTGGGCACGAGTGTTCTGTTTAATTCAGATACTCTGTCCATCACCACCCCCTTTTCCGAATCGTTCCGGCACTACATCATGATGTGCTGAAATTGGTTGGACAAGCTTTGCAGCAGAGTGCTGTTCACAATTTCCACCTGACAACAGACATGTGGACCAGTTGCCAAGCCACAGAGTACATGTGAATCACTGCACACTGGGTCTCTTTTGTGGGGGTTCGCCATGGAGAAATCTCATCCTGCTTTAAACATTTTGGAAGAGTTTTGCAGCAAGGTTTTTGAATGGCTGCATCCAAGAGGGCTTAGTATTGGTTTTGTTGCCACAGATAATGGCAGTAATGTACTTAAGGCCATGGAGCTTGGTTCCTATTTCAGGGTTACGTGTTCCGCGCACTTCATAAACATTATAGTTCAAGACTTTATGAACAAAGAACCCATAGTCAGCAACTTACTGACCAGCTGCCGAAGAATATGCACTCATTTCAGCCTTTTTTTTTTAAGCTCGGAAGCAGCTGAGGATCATTCAATGTGACTGTAAAATGTGGTCAAAGCACTCATCCAGAACGTGGCAACATGTTGGAACTCAACGTATTACATGCTTGATCATCTGTTTGAGCAGTACAGGCCACTCAATGAATATGGCATGCAAAGACTGGATGCTACTGTGAAAGGCATGACCCTTCAGATGGACCAATGGTGCCTAGTTATATGCCAGTCTGACATGCTTTGTCATTTTGAGGTCTTGATACGTGAAGTCAGCAAAGAGGGCTGTACAATGGGCCAACCTATACCATTATTGCAAGTGCTAGAGCATCAGCTGAAGAAGGTGTCTGAATCATAAAAAGAAGCCTATGACTTGGTGGAGAGCTAAGCCCGTCGCTTAGCTGAAAATACAAGGGTGCAAAATAGGATTTTGTCACAAGAACATTACATTTGTGCCACAATTCAGGATCCATGGACAAAATTGGCACTGAAGACATTAATTCCTTTTTCAGAGATGGATGTTGCCCGCTACAAAACTTGGATAGTTGAGGCAGCGAGTAAGTTGGAAAATGAACGGCTGTTAATTAAAAGCCCGCTAGATCAAACCACAAGAAGTACTGCAGCAGGGCTTCCAGCATCAAGTGCAACTTCGGAGGCAGCAGGCAGTGCGTTTGGCTCAGAACACTCACCATCACTATTGACAACAGCAACAATAACTGGATCATCCTTAGGCCCAGTAGAATTGTTTAAGATTGGTATTTACAGTTAGGCATTGGTATTAATCACAGTGCTAATGCACAGAGAAAAGAGCAGAAAAAAGGTTAGCAGCAGCACCCCTGAACATTGAGCGGATGGTCAAGGCCTATCTGGACGACCCAACAGAGGTGTACATTGATCAAAATCCATTGCAGTATTGGTATAGGAAAGGGGCCGAATGGCCACAGCTCTGCAGGCTGGCAATAAGCTATCTGTCTTGCCCTGTGCAAGTGTCTCTTCCGAATGTGTTTTCAGTGCTGCTGGTTGCATTGTATCAGTGAGAAGGATCAGTCTCTCGCCCAAAAACATGGAGATGTTAACAATGATCAAAATAAATAAGCACTTTATACCACCAAATTACACAATACATGAGTCATGGGAGGAAGATGGGGACAGCGGCTCAGGTGACGGAAGTAGTGAGTTACATGATTACCTACTACTGGTTGAACCCCCAGAGTTTGAGGACGAGCTATACTACCATGACAATTAGGCTTGCACTTACTGTCTTCCTCCCTTATTTTCTTTTATTTGTGTGTCTATCTTTCCGGTTACAAACTTTGAATCACAACAAATTCATCACCACCGTCTTCTACTCTTCTTATTTCATTACACAGGTTTCAGCTGTCTGCACAGTAAAGTCCTCAGAATCCAGCTCCTCCACTTCATCCTCCTGAATTTCCCTACATCCATTGCCCTCAAAACAGATGATGATTGGATGATGCTTGCTAAATAGAAGAAAAAATAAAATGTTTCCTAGTCCCGCCAAAAGAAGTGGAAAATTAGGACTACTATAGCTATCCTCCTTTCTGAGCCAAGAGAGACTGCTCATTAACTGAAAAGTGAAAATGAGATGGAACAGGTAATAAAATGATCCCATGCATTGGACGTAGACTGAGTGATTCTGTTGTTGTTTGTTGTGCATGAAATTATTTCATTGTGCACTAATCATCATTCCACACACTAAACGTAACTCAAGGCACTTTCCCCCTTCTTGCAACTATAAAGAAATTTGTACTTCTACTGCAGCTTGATACATTCCTTTTGATTGAATACAGGAAGGGGACTCATTCTGTACACTGCACACTGAGTATGACAACAGCAGCGTTCATGATGATGATGGCGAAAAAGACGGCCCGTTAACTTAAGATGAGAAGGAACAGGTAATGAAAATGAATGGCATGCATTGGACACCTGAGTCTGAGTGATTGGTGTTTGTGTTTTTGTTGTTTGTTGTGCATGAAATTAAGTCAAAGTGTACTAGTAGTCTTACTGTACACACTAAAGAGTGACTCAAGTCAATAATATTTCTACTCTTGTTGTGTAATAAGCATAATTGTACTTCTACTGCAGGCCCATCTTCACAGTCAGTCAGTACAAGTATCAGAGATGATTGATGGAATAATAACAAGTCAGGAGGTCGTTTCATGAGTGGCATAAAAGGTAAACAAGTCAACAACAACCACAGCAGTTCTAAATGTCTGAGTAGAAGTGGAGTAGAGTGTAGCAGTGGGATGACTGCGGTGTATTGATTTAGTGACTTAAATTGTAAAATGCTATGTTGCTGAATATGTGCTTTGTACAACTCTTTAAAAACTCTAAACGGGAGGATGTGCTAAGTTGCTAAGCGACATGCCATCACTGTGGGCCTGCTCTGTCCTGTAACTGTTGTTGTTGAAGATCAATGCTGGAAACAGACTAGAGTAGAGAGGATGCATACATACCACCTCGGAAAGCGTTCTTGTTGCACTACACCGTAACTTGTGCATTTTTTTCAACTTTGTTTCTCAATATCCCTTTTGTGTTTCCATCTATAATTACAGGCCGGGCCTTGCGCTATACTTGGGAAAACATTACAATGCACACTTACCTTACCAATAAATCTACATTTGCCAGGCAGGCAGTGGCAATTGGTGACACCCAAGATTGATGGACGAGAGGACCAAGAGGAATGCTGAGATGCAAATTCACATTTGACCAGGATAACACATTAACAGTATCAACTTTCATCATCTTTTCAATAATTTGATTAATTTTTTGTCTACAATCTTTACAACAGTGTGTTCTTCTTGTTTTTAATATTATCATTAGGTTTGCTCTCTGTTTATGATTCATCCCTACAATATTTAAAAATTATATTTGCTATCTGTAAAAGTAAGCCCGGAACAACTGAACAAGAACTGTATGTAATTCGGGTCTCCTTATCAATCATCATCATTCATGCATTTCCTTTTTCTCCCTTAACATATTGATATGGATATGGTAGTCTACAGAGATTTTGTTTTGTTGTTTGTCCATGCGTACTGTTTTTCATTTTCAAACCTTTCCCCAAACCCACTTCCCATCCATTCAACAAACCCTAACCCTCTTCCCCCAGGCTGTGTGACTTATTGAGGTGTGACTAAATTAAATGTACACCAATAATTTATCACACGCTTACTGGGGCGGATGTGGCGAAAGCAACTGTACTTCAAGGCAGAGCGATGATGTTCATCTGCTTGGCCACCCATGAGCGGTATATTTTAGAGGTGATTTTTAATTACCAAAGGGACATATACATCCACATTAATTGCCGGCATTGATAGGATTTGTTGTCATCCACAAACACAGCACTAACTGTTACACTTGTGTCGAGGAGTGTACTGTAGGCCTAGTCAAGTGACTCAACTCAACTGTAGTTTGTGACTCTGTTTAGTAGGCTATCCCCACCACCATTATGTTTTGTTGTAAAATATTTTTGCATAATATTGTTTCGCGGTATGTTCTGTACTGTACTTCATTCTACTACTCCTCGAACAGTCTCTCTCAGGTGACCAACTGTCTCATTTTCTTTTTTTGCAAATGCTGCTGCCCTGCTAGTGTCTACTACTACTACCACCACCACAACCATGGCATGTTAGGAAAGGAAACCATCATCACCATTCAGCCATCGCAAACATCAAGCAAAGGTAAGAGAAGTTTGGGGGAGGCATAATTAATAATTGACATGTTTTCAATAAATTCAGTAATTCACACACCCCTTTGAGTCCAGTTAAAGAATGAATAGACTAGAAGAGACTGACAGTACTAGTAGGGCAACTCAATCCCTGAGGGGTGCCGCATCTATCTTTTTGTGTCTTACAAAGTCAGCCAATTATTTATATCAAACACTGGCTATGGGCAGCCCTGCACCAGCAAGGAAACAGTGTGATGTAAAACAGTAACCCCACCCACAAAACATTAGCAACATTGTATGTAAATTAGAAATATTTATTTAATAATAACCCTAACAAAAATAAAGTAAGTAAAAAAAAAAGAAACAAACTGAACCACCCCTCTCCCTAACTCCAACCAATGTCCATAAAGACGTCCAACCAAATGTCCAAAACCCCAACGCCCATTCCCACCCACCAAAACAATAAATAAAAAAGGGGCAATTAACAGGATCTCCTAGGTTCGGCGGGATTGTCTTTGGAGGACACGCACTGCCTCTTCTAGTAGGGCGACGCAGCACTTTAGAGCGTGGCAGTTGCAGCCACAGTAGGGGGGGTACCAGTGATGGAAACGTGGCGGCGGGCGGCTGCCAGACGGATGCTCCGTACCTCTGGAGGGCGGTGGCTGGGGCCAGGGGCATTGGAGGAGTGTTCAGCTGCTGCCGGCTCCTCTTCCTCCTCCTCTTCCAGGACCACCAGCGGTCGATATTCTACTTGTATCACCTCCATCTTCCGGTGCCGTGCCTTGGTGGCCAACTCCTTCCGATCTGGTTTGGAAGGAATAGCTGTATATCAAAAAGAAAAAAGAAGACTATTGTAAAACATACTCTTGGAAAAACAGTAAGACAAGTTAATTATACACATAGTGGCATGGTAGCACTATAAAGCACAGTACATAAAATTTGTGGTAAGTATCTATCCTCCCACTTGCTTGGTCTTTAACATTTGTGGATTTTTTCAGGCATTCAACCAACCATGCATCAGACTCCTATCAGCCACCTTTGCAATTTGCATGCTTGCATCACACGTATCCTTCTCTCTGTCAGTCCTAAATATATTAAATCTTGCCCGTCCTTCTTCCTTCCACCCGTCTGTCCCTTTTTAGTTCAACACCAGATGATCTGATCTGACTTTTAGTCTTCTCCATAAAACTTTCAAAGTGGAGTTGAAATCAGATAGAAGAGGCTATTAGTTACTCAATACTCCTGCCCCCAATGCCTTTCCTAATGCCAATTAAAGGTTGTCTTGACTCTTCAAACATTCACAACAACTCTTACTTAGGGCATCATTAGGATGGCAGGGCAGACTTTGTCCTCCCGCCATCCTCCCGCTGAAAGGGACCGCCCGCCATAAGGGCGGGGGTCCCCTGGGGGCAATTAGAATGCGCCTGCCACAGTGGCGGACTCATCCTGTATTTTTAACATTGCGGCGGGCTGTGCTGAAAGCACGGTCCGCCGCAGTGCCAAAAATACATGTTATGCTTTTCAAAGCAAAACGTGGCAGGCACAGCGCGGTGCTTTGAAAGGCAGGGCGGTACCATCCATAGGCACCCCCCATGTGCAACCCCCAACCCCCCGGAGTCCATGGGGGCCCACAACGGGCCCCCGAAGCATACTCCGCATGCCTTTGCCGCCACGGAAAGGCATCCCAAAATGCACATTGTAAATGTAATATTGCTGGCGGTGTCTTTCAGACACCACAACCATATTGAACCGACCCTTTTCCGCCCGGTCGACATGTCGACCCTGCGGAAAAGCGGCAGACGATCTTTCCATCCGCCCTGGACCCTCAGCGATTGTAATATGGCGGGGGTCTATTGAATTGAATTGAAAGGAGATTTATAATGCGTAAGACAATAACCCGCAGGTATCAAGGCGCCTAGCAAAAAAGATCAGAGAATGATCAGGAAAAAGACATGAAACCCTACACATATGCTTGCTGAAAGAGAAGGGTTTTTAAGGCAGTGCGGAAGTTCTGTAAGGACGGGAGAGATCTCAGATCCAAAGGAAGTTCATTCCACCACTTAGGAGCAAGAGTGGAGAAGGCTCTGCCACCCCATTTGGCTCTTCGTACACGGGGGCTGCCAGAAGCAGGTTCCCCGAGGAACGCAAGTTCCTTCGGGGGACATAGTGGGAGATGATGGATCCTATTCCAGTGTCGCTCTTTTTGGCGATGGCTCTGTAGGTCATACATAGGACCTTAAACCGGATTCGGTATTCTACCGGCAGCCAGTGCAGCGTTTTCCTGGCTGCAGTGGCCGAGGAGCGTCTGGGAATATCCAGGACAAATCTGGCTATGGCGTTTTGGACTACCTGTAAGCGCTGCAGCTGTCCTTTGTTAAGTCCAGCATACAGCGCATTACAGTAGTCCAGACGCGAGCCGATGAGAGCAACAGCTATTTGTTTTCTTGCCTGGAGGGAGAGGTATTTCCTGATCCTTCGTAGGGTGTGAATCAGGCCCCAACAGGTGGAAACGGTTCTGCTCACCTGGCTACCTAAGTCAAGGGCAGGGTCTATTAGCACCCCGAGATTTTTAGCAGAAGATGTGGGGGAAGGGCATGTTCCAAGTGAGTCGGGCCACCAATTGGCTGACCAGATGTTTTCTTTCCCCCCAAACACCATCACCTCCATCTTCTCCCCATTCAGTTTCAGAGAGTTCTGGATCATCCATTGACCAACCGCCTCCATACAAGATCTAAACTTGGAGGCGATTAGTTCATCTGAATGGGGAAGAGAGACGAGGATTTGAGTGTCGTCTGCGTACGAGATTACCTCCATCCCGAACGATCTTATTAATTTGGCTAGTGGGGTAACATAGATATTAAAAAGGGTCGGGCTGAGTGCTGACCCTTGAGGAACCCCACATAGCACAGGTCGGGATGGAGATAGGAACTCCCCAAGCTTGACTCTTTGTTCCCTCCCCGTGAGGAAGGAGGTCAAAAGATCCAGAGCTGCGTTCTTCACCCCCACCTCCCTCAGCCGCGATGTAAGTACTGAGGGGGAGAGGGTATCAAAAGCCGCAGTTAGATCTAGCAGGACCAGGAGAGAGGTCTGGCCCTCATCTACTGTCGTGCGGATCTTGTCGAGCACTATGGTGAGGGCTGACTCGGTGCTGAATTCTCTCCTGAATCCATGCTGGGAGGAGTCTAAGCATCCTGAACTTTCTACAAAGATGGCGAGATGCTTGTTAAGATGTGTCTCAAGCATCTTCACAGGAGCAGGGAGCAGGGAGATAGGCCGGAAGTTTTTTAGGACCCCAGGATCCAAAGAGGCCTTTTTCAACAGGGGTTTTACTACCGCCTTCTTCCACTCTACAGGGAAAATACCATCTTTGATGGCTAGATTCATTACCTCTAGCAGCGGTGGTAAGAGGGTCTCCCTGCACTGCTTGATGACTTTCAGTGGGCAGGTATCCAGAGGGGAACCAGACTTAGTCTTGGCTAGCAGTAGCTCAAGGTCTTGCAAGGCCAGCGGGGGAAAAGCGTCCAGAGTGCATGGTGGGGAGATTTCTGTGGTGATCGGGCTCATCTCTACCCTGGGTGTAGATGCACTGAGGACAGCTCTTTGTTCCTCGAGGGCCAGGTGGATATCCTGAATTTTAGAATGGAAGAAGGAGGCAATCTTATCACAAAGATCCTGCGAAGGAATGACAGGGTCAGGGGCTTGCAATCTGACCAGAGAGTCAACAGTTTTAAAGAGTTCCTTCGGAGAGGAGAGCGAGGAAGTCGCGGTAACAAAGTATTCTTGTTTAGCCTGCCCAATTTCAGCTTTGTATTTTTTAACAAGAAGTCTATGAGCTTCCTTGTTCTTGAGGTCCCAACTAGCATGCCATAGCCTCTCCTTTCTCCTCACTTCTTGCCTAAGAAGCCTAAGGGAGTCGGAGAACCAGGGGGCAGAAGGTCTCTTTCTGGCGCGGCGCCGAGATTGTACTGGGGCCAGTATATTCAAGGCCTCGGTAGTGACCTGTTCAAAGTGAGCGACTGCAGTCTGTACGCTATCTAGGCCAGTGGTAGCAAGGCTTGCAGCCCAGGGCACGAAGGAATTGCTATTAATATTCCTGAAGTTTCTAGTAGTCTCTATTGTGTGGTTCCCTAGTTTACAGGAGTTCACCCTATGATGTTTCAGAAGGAAAGGGACCGCCAGATGGTCAGACCAGGAAAGATGGATCGGGTCCTTGGTAGTCAAACGGGGGTCATTGGAGAAGATGCCATCCAAAGTGTGTCCTGCACGATGTGTGGCTCCCGTGACACGTTGCGTAAGCCTGCAAGATCCTAGGGCCTCAATGAGACAGGAGGTATCAGAGAGGTCGTGCCATTCTAGGTGGTAGTTAAAGTCACCCAGGATTCTACAGGGATGGCGGGCGGTTTGCCACCACGGGGCCGGCGGTGACTACTGCCGGTCCGGCGGGGGCACTCCGCCCGCCATCCTAATGGTTCCCAAAGTCTCAACAGTACAGTATACATACAGTACACCCTTACAGTGAGTGTAATGTCAATAGTTAAGGATTATGAATCTAACTTACCACCGCCCGCCACTGGTGCTGGCTCGTCCCCTGCAGCTCCATTCGCAACTGCCGCGTCCTCACCAGCCAAGTCGCCTTCGCCGCTGGCCCCGGCACTGGTGGTCGGCAGTGCGTCTAGAAAAAACATTACGCATTTTTTAGGTGTCATATACACCACCCCCTACTGGTCAGTAGTAAGATTGAAAAATGAGTTAATAGTATACAATACATCACGAGTACAACTCAGGTAGTACTAGAGTAGACACTAGTAGTTATATGGTCCCTAGGGTCATTCTAGTCTTTGCTTAGTTAGCCAGAGCCATGCAACCATTTTACCTTTATTTCTCTTATTTTTGCACATGTGACATTACCTCGCAGCTTGTTGTATAAGACACCTTTGAGCCCACATGACCTAGTCATACTGCTACTGTCTAAGCGCTGCGTACAAGGTCGACCAAAAAATTAACAAGCCACTTTTTATGAAGTTGTGGTGTGTTAGTCCACATTGCCTATCCATAAAAATGCTACACTTTTTAGCACGGCTGAGAAATGCTTGCAATATACTAACGCGCACCATTTTTCTCATTACAGAGGGATGATTCCCTTCAACGAACCAGAGCTTTGCAGAGCTTACGATATAACAACTACCAGTACTAGGTTCTTCAAAGGTGAGGGGTCCCCAGAATTCGCTCAGAGATCTTCATTTAAAATGTTATATAAACTATATTCCTAACAAGGGGATGGTGGTGCTTCCACCACTAATCAGTTATCATGATTTCCTTTTTGTTTCTAGTATGGACTTCTAGTTGTTGTAACTGTAAGTGTAACAGTTTTTATTGTTTTATTGGTATGCATTTTCCTGTTGGCGCTGCATTATAGAACAACGAAGATAGCTTGTCAATTCAAAATAAAACTTTTGAACTTACATAGACTCGGTGGTATTTGGAGTGGACTTACACGAGTGAGCGAGCAAAAGGAAGGGTGTGCATATGCATTGCTTCCACGACTGAGAGGTCGTGTGTGTTATGTTCTGGGCTGTCTACTTGTTGGGTATCTTGGGGGGAGCGTTCGGAGAGCTAATAGTTATGAGTCATGACGAGACACTACTATAACTAGTTGGGCAGGGGATTGTGGTGGGTTCTGAACTTCTGATTGAGGTGTGAGGAAGGTCTAACCTCCCATCACCAACATCCTAGTTTCTTGTGCAAAGTTCTGTATGTGCAAAATCCCTACAACAGTAGTAGTATGTCCTATCCTATCAAAATAGTAATAAATCTGGTTGGCATTTGTTGGTGGGAATTGTTGAAAAACCTCAAGATTAATAAAGACTCAAGATCAATAAGACTAGAAGTAGTACAAGAGGACAACCCAAAGGATTGGACTCAATGGCTAGAGCTACTGGTGAATCTGAGTTGTATTTAAAACCTTTTAAATAAAGAGTGGCCAACTGGGCAAACTTAGCTACTACAGACAGACTAATTGTAGTAGTACAGAGAGTCATCATAGCAGAGGCAGGGATAACAAGAATTTCAAAATAGATAGTACAGATCGACGGATAATTGTTGGTAAAAAATAGCCTTAGGAAATGGAAACAATAGTTCGGAAAAAATATGGTGCACTAAAAGTTACGGAATAAGAAATATTAATATTAAAAACAAGAAGACTTACTAGGGCCAGCAGAAGAGCCCTCATTTGTGTCCTCCTCCTGTTGCTGGTGTTGTGCTCCTCCTGCCGACTGTGACCTTGTCTGCCTGCTCTGGGTGCTGAACAGGAAAGATATAAGAAAGCGACAAATATTGATGATTGGTGTGAAACAAATAAAATATTTTTAAAGAACGGTAAAAAAAAACAGTTAGGTAAACAACAATGGCAATAACTAAATTGACCGATCTCATCTCGTCAACAAGTAGTATCGGGGGATTAGCGGATCGACTACTTACTATTTATCTACACTATTCCAGTCTTCCATTCTGATTCCAGAATACTAACTAAGCCTAAGTAGGACGTACCACCTGACCTTGTGGAAAATTAACACAAACTTGGTGAACATTATCGGCGCCATCTTGCCCCTTTCCAAGCCCATTCGTGCGCGTAAGCGGCAGCCATTTTGAGCACCATGGCCTCCCTGCCCCTCGCTGATAGCCAGCGCGTCTCTCTCTCTCTCTCAACCTCGCAAGCATCCCCCCGCGCACTGACATCCCCCGCTCTCTCATGCCTTGGGTCATAAACCCCTCTTCAGCGCAGCTTCACCACTGAGTCCCATCCTGTTCCCAGCGCGACACCTCCCCTCATTCCTTTCATGGCCTCAGATCCTTTTGACGCAAACCCCCTTTTTCCTGTGTCCCCGTTTGTCTTCCTTGTTCCCAGGCCGACACCTGGCCCTGCGGATACTGTTTATTACCCCGTACAGTAGGAAGCTTCCCCTCCCCATCAAAAGACCCACGAACCGATCAAAGCCCCCACCCTATGAGATCCGATCAACCCCATGCATTCCGTGAATCGGCGGAATGCCCTGCTGTGCGGCACCCACCACCTGTTGTGACCGGGGTGGGGAATCCAACTGTAAATGTATGTGGGAACGGGCCTGAAGGGGAGATTCCGAGGATGTTCTTTCAACTATCAATGTGTTGCGAGAATGTGTTATGTGCAATAAAGGTCATAAACCCTAGTATAAGAGGCCAGGCCTCAGAGATGTGGTTAGAGCACCTCGTGACGATACTTGCTGTCTGAACTGATGTGTTCTCCTCCGGAGAGAATAAAATCCTCGTTTCCTGCCTTCCAGTCTCCAGCGCCTGCTTCTTCATTGATTAACATTGGTGGGTCATAGAGGCGATACCGCCGGGCAACATAAAAAGGGTCTTTAGTTACTGGTTGTCTTTGGAACCCCTTTTTTACAACCTAGCCCACCTATTCCAGGTGTGCCAATTGTACATTAAGTATGCATTTCCACTTCTTTTAGTCCTCAACAATGCATATAGTCAAATGAAGGACACATGACTACATTTAGTATACACCACATTTTTGGTGGATTGATTGATGCTGAATGATGTTCTGCTGGTGCTAAGCCTATTACCACTCATTGCAAAAACTAGAAAAGGTTCTACTAAAGACTGGGGTACTAGCAGAATGTGACGTAACAGTGGGGGCATCACTCATGCCACACAAAAATTACAAACTCATACAAAGTAACTAACCCTAAGTATCAATCCGCCCCTGTCTCTTAGTGACAGGACAAAGTAAGGACTAGAGTCACTATAGCTTTACGTAACTTAATTTCTCTAAACAAAACTCTTACATAATCACGCTAAGTGAGCGCAAAAGTAAAGTTGAAACAAGTAAGATTAGTAGCGCAGAAGAGCACCTGTGTCATCATAACAATTACAGAAGACTTTTAAACGTAATTTACCTGTAATATAAGCAGCAGCATTCTAGCTGGTTGGAAAAAAAAGATATTTGCAATATATAAACACAGAGCAGAAGAACAGACACAAAGTAGCAATAATAAGTTACTCACCAAGACCTGGGACCCCCACTCCTAGCAGGTCCTGCAGGCCCTGCTCCTGGTCCAGGATATCGGACCACTGGTGAGTAAGTTGGTTCTGGGTGCGCCTCCACCCCAGAGCAGCGGAACACTGCCCGGTGCACCTTTCCCCACCGCTGCCGACGCTCTCGGAGCTCGTACCCGGACCCAGGCCTGCCACCTGCTGCTAGAGTTAAGGGGAGGTGGTGCTGCACAAAGAAAACTAGTGCAGCCAACTCCACCTCCCCAAATAAGGCCTGTGACTGCATCCCTTGTGGGCACCGCCTTCCGCAAGGAAGGCGGTCGCAGCTCTGGCTGCAATGAGCCCTGTGGCCCTTTGCCATGGTTCTGGGGTAGGCAGGGTGGTGTAAAAGAAAAGGTAAAAATTAAAAAAGTAAGTAAAAGAAATGGAAAAAGCAGGTAATAGAAAAAGAGTGTGAAAGTAGTTAAAAAACACACAAAAAGTAGACCAAAATCAAAAATATAGAAGCAGGAAAATAGTCAGGGAAATATTAAATGAAATAGATAAAAAAAGTGTCTAGAAACAAAGGATTCAAAAGATAGAGGGAGGATGGAAAAGCAGGCCCCAGAACCATGCAATAGAGTGAAAAACAAGATGGCCATACCCATTGCGACCGCATGAGCAAGTTTGCACGATATTTTCGCCCCGAGCACGCAAAAAGCATCGCTAACACATAAAAGCATTCCCGAACAGAAAATACGTACCGCGAACGGGCGCAAGCATGCATTGCGCGACCCAGAACAGGAAGTAAGTATCGCGAGTGGGCGGGACAAGTGAAAACAAGATGGCCACACCCATAAGCGACCGCATGGGTAAGTTGGCACGACATTTTCAACGCAATCACACGGAAAATATCTCGAACAGGTGTGAAAAAACGTCTGAGTCTTAGCAATATTTCCGTGTGTTCGCGAAGATTTTTGACATTTTCGCGATAGTTTGCAAATTGAATTTCGCAAATTCGGCCCACCCCTAGTGCTAACAGCCCATATCACCAGTATACCTGCGATAGCAGCTGGAAAAAACATCGCCACAGATGACCCCGGAAACTAACCCTAATGATATGCAGAGTAGGTGTTACTGTGCCAAAAGCCGCGACAACACCACGTCACAACATTCTCAATAACCAGCCAGATCTGCGATAAGATCACAAAATAGGCAATAAGGCGCATTAGCAGCAAGAATTTAACACCAGCTCTTACCTGGTGTAAAGTCGGACTACAAACTGAACTAGAAAAGGGAGTCCAGCCCAGAGCCACAATAGAAGAACAACAGATGCCATGGAGCCAACAATCATGCAGCTCAGACACCCAAGAGGGCCACAACACTCACCGCCACCCCTGCAGGACCACACCCACCCCGTCCGGGTCCTACCCTAGGCACCCCCCACCTCTCCCAGACCAATATATTGCACATCAATGTCATGAAATCATGAACAAAATCATTCACCTGATCTCGCATTTTTACAACAATTAAAATTCATGTGAGTACAGAAAAGCAGAATCATTTATTCACCATTGAAAGTCAAAATGAAATATCACAATCAAATTTGTCTCCAAACAACTATTTGGAAGAGTCTTGGTGGTTCATCCCTGGACAATCTGTAAGTCACAGCCTACAAGACAATATCCAAGTTAACGAGGTGTGTCAGGAACTCATCAATGGACAGAGAGAGAGAGAAAGAGAGAAAGAAAGAGCAAAGGAAAGAGAGAGACTGAACAAGTAGTGCTAGGCCAACCGGGCCCTTGGCACATACATGCCAACTGTTGCGTGTGTTTCACAATTGATGCACCCTAAATCTAAGGCCTGGCATCAATGTCAGCGCTAAGGCCACATCACATTTCAGAAATCCAAGCAGTAGTCAGACTAAAATTAGGTATGAAAGCTCCTTTACCTCAATACACAAGGCGGAAGGACAACTGATTGAGTGAGATATCATACCAGACTCTGACGACCCCCACACCAAAAATCGCGCTAATAAAAGACCAACGTGTCCACACCCCACACACACTTGTCCCTGCATGAGGTACACCTGCATGGGATAACCCTTGACACATTGGTAAAAGACAACCCATACGTCCAAACGTTGCACACACGCGACTCATTGGCCAGAGCTGTGGCATATCGTTCACAGAACTGCCGCCTGTCTGAGGATTGTCGGTGCTACGGGACCAACAAACGCAAACGCAAATGCACAACCCCTGTCACGTAAAACTGTACCGTGCATGAATAATGCATCTGTTGGGATCATTGCCAATGGCAGTTTTGCGAATCAGTTACCGTCTGAGTTTCCATCTTACATACATCACATGGGTCCAGCCCTGGTTCCACTGTCGATCATGCACATTTGAGTGGCCCATGGATGTCTGCCTATCCAACTTAACGGTAGCTAAACTGGATTATGACTTGTGTGTGCGGCCCCTGTTGGCCCACGAACAGGAGTGCAACCGGGATACCTGTGCATGGGTTGCCTTGATATGTGGCGTATGTGCTGGCAGTAGTGGATGGGAGATTGCACAAGTCATTTTGTGCAGTGACTACATCGAGGTGTTCCCCTATTGGGCTGTGTTGTGGATTGGTGAAACTGCAAGAGGGAGCAGATCTGTCCAGACCAGTTAATGGATTGTCTCTCCCTCGTGTTTGTTGAACTGGAGAAAGATGTACTACTGGAACTGATAGCCAGCACAGCCATCGCACCCCATCTTCGGAAAGTCACCAACACCTCCTTCGAGACAGCAACCTTCCCAGAGAGGTGGAAGCACGCCAAGATCAAAGCCTTACTCGGGAAACCCAAGGCGGACCGCAAGGACCACAAGAAATTCCTGTCTATCTCCCTGCTCCCGTTCCCGGCAAAGGTCATCGAGAAGACTGTCAACGAACAATTGACCCGCTACCTCGAGGAGATCAACATCCTGGACCCTTCCCAGTCCGGATTCCGCAGCAACCACAGCAGTGAGACTGCCCTCATCGCCGCCACCGATGACAAAAAGTCCCTTTTGGACAACGGAGAAACGGTGGCACTCGTCCTCCTGGACCTGTCAGCCGCCTTTGATATGGTCTGCCACCACACACTACGAACACGCCTCCACAACGTCCGGATCCACTGGACTGGACTACCTCCTTCCTCTCTGGCAGAACACAGAGCGTCCGCCTTCCCCCCTTCCACTCCGAGGCCACCAAGATCATGTGCGGCGTACCCCAGGGCACATCCCACAGCCCACTCTGTTTAACATCTACATGGCACCGCTCGCCCACGTCGCCCGTCGGCATGACCTCTACATCATCTCCTAGGCCGATCCTCTTCCTCACCAAGGACCCACCGCCAAAACCAATTTTCACGAAGGAATGAAGCCTGTCGCTGAATGGATGAGGAACAGCCAACTTAAGCTGAACTCGGACAGGACGGAGGTTATCATCGGATCCACCCCTTCAGCCTGGGACGACTCCTGGTGGCCGACCACACTGGGAACCGCCCCAACACCCACCGACCATGCACGCAACCTATGAGTCATCCTCGACTCCACCCTCTCCATGACTAAACAGCTCAACGCTGTCTCCTCTTCCTGCTTCAACACCCTCCGCATGTTCCCCAGGATCTACAAGTGGATCCCCACTGAAACGAGAAGAACAGTCACCAAGGCCCTCGTCAGCAGCAGGTTGGACTACGGAAAAGCCCTCCAAGCAGGAGCCTCTGCCAAACTCCTGAGACGGCTCCAACGCATCCAGAACGCCTCTGCACGCCTGATCCTTGACATCCCTCACCGCAGTCACATCACACCCCACCTGAGAGACCTGCACTGGGTCCCGGTCAACAATAAGATAACCTTCAAGCTCCTCACCCATGCACACAAGGAACTCCACAACACCGGATCAACGTACCTCAACAAACGACTCAGCTTCTACACCCCCACCCGCGAGATCCGCTCTGCTGGCCTCGCCCTCGCCACAGTCCCCCGCTTCTGAAGAGCGACCTCCGGCGGCCGAGTCGTTCTCCCACCTCGCTGCCAAGACCTGGAACACCCTCCCCATCCACCTACTACAGACCCAAGACCTGCTGACCTTCAGAAAAATCCTCAAGACCTGGCTTTTCGAGCAGTAGCAGCATTCCCCACCCCAGCGCCTTGAGACCCTCACGGGTGAGTATTATGCTTCACAAATGATATGATTGATTGATTGATTGATAGCAAATGAAGCTGCGCTCGCATTCATGGGCGAGTAACTACGTTCCTGCAGCCACAACTGATTGACTTCCAGAGCACAGGTCCCCACACCTTGTTGCATCTTGGAGGAATGGTCACATATCCTAGAACAACAGTGGACATGTCTTTATTCTCCCAGACTCAGAATGCATGTGCGTGCACCTATAGGTGTTGGTACACACCTGTGCAAGGTGATGCCGTCCATGGGCGGAGCTGCACATTGCGTTTGGCAATGTTCCTAAATCTGCTGGAGGGAGACCACTCACATGGCAATGTAGCACAGCATGTGACCTTGTTGGACCCTTTCACCTGCTCACTGTCAGCATAGCACACAGTTGGCGCAGTCCGGTGGTACAGCACTATGCAGATCCAATAGGCTGTGAGTCGTGTCCCCTGACATGGGGCAATGGGCAGATGCCAAACATCACATGACTCGTCCAGCAGGGCAAGGTGTGCTGAGACCGTTGCCCTCCGTAATGATTTGTGTTAATTTCTGCATCCCCATTTCTTACACCTCGACATATTCCCATGCTTAAGCACTTGTCTGCATGTTTTGGCCCTTGCCTTGCCTGTACTGACACACACATGCTAATAAAGTCTACGCAACTTCACCAGTGTACAACTGTGATGAGTGTTGATTAGTATGACAAATCGTGTGTCTCAATGAGCATTGTCCGTACACAGGGAGGCACAGACTGCTGCATGTACATTGGGGGTGAGTCCCTATAGGCAGCTCCACTACTGTGAGCCAGACATTGTGGTTGGGATAGTTGCAGGTAGACTTGTGCTCTTTACTGTCTACAGCAATGTGAGTTTGGTGTCCAACTTCTTGCCATGTGGATGAATATGATCCATCAAAACAGGCTGTGTTCACACAGATGTGTGTGAGTAGGTATGCGAAGAGATGTTCTGTTGCCACATGTAATGGAGGACAATACTTTAGGCCTGCTATCTCTTTTGACATCAAAACACACAAGATGATGGACGGAATGTTGCACAATGGCAACACATTCACCCCCAGTCACAGATATGGGTTTAATCCATTGTTATTGTGCTCACCAAGCCACCCCAATTTAAACATGGCAATATACAAATCAGTCTTGACCCTGTGCCTCATGGGAACAGTCCAGGCCGAACTTCCAAGTCATGGCTTTCCTGGACCGGAATCAAGCATCCTAGGACCGGTATTTTACATTTCTACTCACAGCCCTATTTGATATATGGACGTGGGACTATGTTGGGGGCTTGCAAGATTGTTCTCCATGTGCAATGAGGCCACATCTAGTTCACACCTTCACAGTCATCTAATTGGCCATGTGGCTCAGGGTCAAACAGGCACCTTGATGTCATTTACCAGGGTGTACTTTTTAGTGCAATCAATGTCCCTACATACATCCATACTTTTATACTTGAGTGAACCTAGACATGACACATCCCTGTGATTTCGAATGTTTTATTCACATTCTGTGGGGTGTCGGAGCTGTAGTAGTACATGGCCATTCCAGGCCCACATTACATGGTTCGCCAGTGGTGGGCCAACCAGAGTCCTTGGGGGACAGAAAAGTTAATTGGAAGAGGAAGAGCTCAGTCCACAGCCGGATTGCTGTGTCATTGGTAGCCACAGCAGATATTGCAGTGCATGTTGGGGTCCAGGTGAATGTCGCAGAGTGTTTCGGGGGACAGTAGAAGGTGTTTTTCCAGGGCATGATGAAGAGGGCTGAACCAGGCAGGAACAGGCCATATGGCGGGGATGGATGTTACTACCACCGTCCTCACACAGTCATTACCATCCACATCTTACTCCTCTAATACGTCTTCTGTGTCCAGTGTGTCAGGTGTGTGTGGTAGTGATATGGCTGCATCACTGTGTGCCACTGACACATCAGGGGCGAAGGTGGTAGGGCTGCAACACTGTGTGCCAATGGCATATCAGGGGCGGGGATGTGTGTGTCGAAGTTCCTGCAGCAGTTATCTGGTACTGGCTCTCTGGCAGCAATGACAAGATGAATAACTGCAGGCCATGGTAGATCCCAGCAACATCTTGCTGGTATGCAGCCGTGGCAGCCATACTTCCAGCCTGAATCGACTCCATGGTCTCCATTGTCCTCCGCATCTGTGTCACCTCTGTGCTGTCATCGCTGGAGCCTGTCTGACTAGTCAGTTCTTGTATCCGAGTAATGGCCCCAGCAATGTCAGCCAAGGATTGTTGGAGATTATGGAGCGGACAGTGGGTGTCTGTTAGAGACTGTAAGTGGTCCCTGATTGGACTTAGACACCCATGTATGGCATCTAGTTTGGCTGCCATAAGGTCGAACCCCACCCGCAGCTGATCAGACATCCACTCCTGGCACCCTAACACACAGCGTTGGAAAGCCATGTGTTGGTCGTGGTGGTCCTGTGAGCCAGCCGTGGTGGTGTGTGTGCTTCCTGCTGCATGTCAGCCCTCAAGAGCGCCACCCGCGAATACCACCAGATGATCCGCACCACCAAAAGGACATAGTTCGAAAAGCGGCTGGACAACAATGCCCACAACAGCAAGGAACTCTTCAGCATCGTCAAAGAGCTCTCCAAACCCAGCGCCAACAACAGCGCCAGCAACAACGACATCACACCGTCGCAAGACCTCTGCAACTCCCTCGCCACATTCTTCCACTGCAAGATCGCAGATATACACGACAGCTTCGGGCCCCAGACTCCACCTCCAGCCACCAGCCTCAGCGCATGAACCCCCATCAGCACTGAAGGCACCACCCGCGTCATGAACACCACCCACTCCGGCTCCCCCTCCGACCCATGCCCTCATCATATCTTCAACAAAGCGGACACCATCATCGCACCCCACCTCCGGAACGTCATTAACAGCTCCTTCACGTCAGCCACCTTCCCTGGAAGCTGGAAACACGCAGAAATCAACGCCCTTCCGAAGAAACCAACAGCAGACCCCAAAGACCTCAAGAACCTCCGCCCCATCTCTCTCCTCCTATACCCGGCTAAAGTCATCGAGAAAACCGTCAATAAACAGCTGACTGGATTCCTCGAAGAAAACAACTCGCTCGACCCATCACGATCTGGATTTCGAGCCAACCACAGCACCGAAACCGCCCTCATCGCAGCCACCGATGACATCAGGACCCTGATGGACAACGGAGAGACAGCCTCCCTCATCCTCCTGGACCTCTCCGCAGCCTTTGACACCATCTGGCACGCACCCTAATAACTCGCCTCTACAACACTGGGATCCAAGGAAAGGCCCTGGACTGGATCAGATCGCTCCTCTCCGACAGAACCCAGAGAGTCCGCCTCCCTCTCTTCCGCTCCGAGGCCACCAAGATCATCTGTGGCATACCCCAGGGCTTGTCACTCAGCCTCTTCAATATCTACATGAGCCCCCTTGCCACCATCGCACGCAAACACAACATCAACATCATCTCCTATCCCGACGATACCCAACTGATACTCTCCCTCACCAAAGACCCTCTCACCACCAAAGCCAACTTCCAGGACGGAATGAAAGATGTCGCAGAATGGATGATGCACAGCTGTCTGAAGCTCAACTCGGACAAGACAGAGGTCCTCATCCTCGGACAATCCCCACCTGCCTGGGACGACTCCTGGTGGCCCACGATGCTGGGCACCGCACCGACACCCAACCTGGTATTTATCCTGGACTCCTCCCTCACGATGATCAGGCAAGTCAATGCAGTCTCGTCCTCGTGTTTCAAAACCCTGCGCATGCTCCGAAAGATCTTCCGGTGGATTCCCACCGAAACCAGAAAGACAGCCACCCAGGCCCTCGTCACCAGCCAACTGGACTACGGGAACACCCTATACGCAGGAGCCACAGCCAAACTTCAGAAACGCCTTCAGCGCATACAGAACGTCTCCACACGACTCATCCTCGACATCCCTCGCCAAAGCCACATTTCCGCCCACCTGAGAAACCTGCACTGGCTCCCCGTCAGCAAGAGGATCACGTTCAGTCTCCTCACCCACGCACACTAAGCACTCCACAACATGGGCCCCGAATACCTCAACAACCGCCTCTCGTTCTACACCCCCACCCGCCAGCTCCGCTCCACCAGCCTCGTCCTCACCGCCATCCCACGGATTGGCTGAACCACCACCGGAGGAAGATCGTTCTTCTACCTGGCAGCGAAGACATGGAACTCCCTCCCCACACACCTACAACTGACCCAGGACCATCTCACCTTCAGGAAACACCTCAAGACCTGGTTATTCGAGCAGTAGTGGCCCCCCCTTCCTTCAGCGCCTTGAGACCCTCACGGGTGAGTAGCGCGCTCTACAAAATTTTTGATTGATTGATTGATCGATTGATTGATTGGTCTGTCTAGGGGGTGGGATCACCTAGATGCAGCTGGGCTGCACTGCTCCTGGAGGTGGGGTGAGGAGGTTGTCTACCTTACGTTGGAGGATGTCGGTGCAGATGACCAGGGTGTCCTCTTCATCGTCACTGAAGATATGTCTGGTCTGCTCTGCAGGAGGTGTTGATTGTCCCTCTGCAGTGTAAATGGGAGATGCAGGTAAACAGTGTGTCCCATGTATGTTGACGCATTGAACATGTTCCCAGACAGACAGCGTGACAATGTACATTGTGACTGTTTTGGAGGATCTGGCAATCTGGTGGGTGACAGTGGATATTTTGACTACATTATAGATATGCCGTTGTACTCGTACATAATCATCTCAAAGTTTCATGCAATGGCAGATGTGATTGGCCAGTTTCTACGCACAAGTGGCACCAGTTGTGCCCTCTGTCCTGTGGTGTATGTTTTGCACTTTGTAATGCATTGTCGACAATGTTGATGAGCTGTGATTGCTATGTGTGTGTGCTGCATTCTGGGTGAGTCACCCCTGCAGCGCTGATTTAGCAGCCCCTTATCCCTGTGAGGCGGTGTGCCTTTGATTTGTGTGCTTTTCGGCTGCTGAAGAGTGGATGACTTGGGTCATTTGTGCTCTTGGAAGGTTTTTGTACTCTTGTGCATTGTTTGTCTGCAGATGTGTTGTTGATGTCAGGGGTTGTATGTGCGTGTGGATGTGTTAGAGTGACCTGCTACTTTGAGGATGTGGTCCACACTGGGCCACCTCAGTGTTGTGTCGTGCACCATGTTCTGTATTTTGGCTGCAGCCATTCTATTGGTCATGCAGTGTCACTTGCATTGTCAGTGTGGCTCACAGAGCCGCAGCTCTGCTGGATTCAGCACATTTGCAAGGGTAGGTTGTGGGATTGGTGTTAGGGAGGGGGGCCCCTTTTTACACATAGTGGACGGGGCCTACTTGGTGTTTCTATGTGAGCTGCAGTGTGCCAAGGGTATCAAGGACATGTTCCACAATCATTGTGGGTGTGCAGTGTGCTACACTTGATTGTGCATGTGTGTCATTGTGCCCATCTCCCTCCGTCCCCCCAGTCACTGGTCGTTACTCATCCTGTTGCTATTGAGTCAGGTCATATCGAGCTGTGTCTGGGTTCCTGACTCTTTGCACCATCTCCACACTGATGACTGTGGCCACTATTTCCTCCAGCTCCTCCTGTGGTGCAGGACCCCCAACTCCAGTCGCCTTTGCTGCCTTACTGATTGCAGCGAGTTTCTGTTTTGTTTGGCCTTGCACATCATGGTGGTACAAAAGGGGGTGGTGATGGACTGAGCATCTGAATCAATCAAACACTCACACCCAGTCAAATGATCTGGGTTTAATCCATCACCGTTCTTTAGCCCACTCTGCCACCCCAGTTCAGACATGGCTATATGCCAGCGTCTCTTGACCTCCTCCATTGACCTCCTCAACACTCTGACTGCATTCACGCTGTTGATGATGGACTGCCATATTTCTTTTTGTGTTGCCAATGTTGAAGTGGAGGTGACGAACAGTTGTTGGTAGTGTCCTATCACCTCCGCGACGATGATTCGTTCTTCCTGCGGACTGAACCACATCTTCTTCTTCCTCTTCTCCTTGCCCTTCCCCGAACACGGGGTTCCTGGCTGGTCCTCTGTGGGGCTTGTGGGGTTCGAGTTGTCCACTGCACTCGGTCCGGGTGCATCAATGGTGCTACGCAGTTTGATTTGGTTTTGGTGTGTTTTTTTTGTTGCTTTATAGTGCATTATCCCGCATGACGCATGGGAATTGCAAGCCTGTCGCTGGTTGTTGCTGATTTTTGTATCGCTATTTGGGCCAGGGCAACTTTTTTGGCATTCATGTTTCGCATTTTCTCGGTGTTGCGTTGGTTTTTACACAGTCATTTGGCCCATTATCCTGCTACTATTGCATGGTGCCGCCGGTTTGGGAATACAATGTTAAAATGGTGTTATTTTGTTGCGATACACTGCAATATGCAAAGTTGCGTTAAGCTAATTTTGCAATGTTTATCACACACTCTTGAGAATATCCCCATGATCTTTCAACATCTCTCATCACACAATAAGGAGTTTCTTCGGCTAAAGGGTCCTTATGCTTTCTTCTCCAACCCCTGCATGGTGGATTCCTAAACATATTGCTAAAAAGTTATGAATCACAGCACCATCCAATTGCTATTTACAGTGCAGCGTTATGAGGTATTTCCTGCTGGTAATTCAGCAAGAAGGAAACAGATTTTTAAGGAGACTGTTTGCACCTTCAAACTCTGCTGCCAATTACATCACTCACAAAGAACTGGGGCTGCAATACCTGGAAGACTTGATCCGTGTCCGGCCAGCCCTGCTTTGGGTATCATTATGGAAACCCCTGAGACTGTCTTAACAAGAGACATAATTCTCGATTGCCTCTCCCTGGAAAAAAAGACTTGCAAATCCCCTGTATTAGTTATGTTAAGACTGTTTATAGTCACATAGGGATGGAATCCTTTTTGCGGAATCCCTCGACCTGAGGAGGTCAGGAGTCTCTAGACATGTCCAACGGTTATAAGATATTTGGTTTTATGTGACGCTGACAACATCACTAACTATTTACGGACCGCCCGCAGCAGATGGGAACTTTCACTCGTATTTCATTTTAGATCAGGCACCGTTAAGTACCTGTTATGTTTTCCCCTGGGCTTTACTCAGCATCTTGATTCCATATCTTGCCCATGCAACTATGCTTCTAAACAGGCTATGCTTCATTTTATCTTTTTTTGCTAATTTTATTCACAATATTCTAAGTTGTTTTTCAGCCCTATTCTAAAGAAGTACTGTTATGACCTAAATCAATGCAGACCCTCTTTTAGATTCTCATTACTTTAACAGAATGATGAAGTGTCTCTTAATTTAGGCACATTTTAAAAGGCTTCCAAGCGGGTAAGAACTTCAATGCACTGATGAGATATGCTGTTGCAATTTTGTACTGTACGAGATATTTTATCTTTTTTGCTGAGGCATTTTAATTCCAATTGATATGATGTGAAATGTTTTTTATCTTTTTCTTTTTGTGAATAACTTTTATGTGAGAGAATTTAAGAAGTGCACATAAAGTAAGAGGATTGAAGAATCAAACAGAGGGCCATATTATCAAGAACAGTGATAAGGGGCGTGATAATATGCCCTTGTGAAATCCCATAGAAGCCCAGGTGTGATGTCCTGCACACCAGAACCTGGGATTTTATGGGAATTCACAAGGGCATATTATCAAGCCCCTTATGGCCGCTTTAGCGGCAATTTCCTGCCACTAAAGCGGCAATTATGTTATCGCCGTTCTTGATAATATGGCCCAGAGTTTATTTCTCTACAGCAAGACTTACCTGAAGAAGAAAGGAGTGAAAACAGCAGATCATTGAATCTGTTTAACTGATTAAAACTTGGGCAAGTACAAGAAGCATGGAAAAGTTAATTGCTGATTACCTAATAGTACATATGTTTACCTGACAACTTCTTGCTTCAGTCAGTCTGTTCGAGATGTCTGTTCCTGCTGTACCCTACCACACAGTTTCCACATCTGAGACTCTGTGTTTGATAACTCAGAGTCGGAGCTGTGATAAGGAGTCGTGCTGTTCCCGAGGATTCATTGCCCTTACACACCGAGACCATCTTGCAGTTGCTGCAATCCAGGATGCTGTAAAACGAGAGTTCATAAACCAATCAGATGGAAAACAAGCAGTGGCAAAGCCAGTCGATCCTGCCTAGAGATCAATGTTTGTGGAATTTGTGTATTGTTGTGTGGATGGTTGAGTGGATAAATTAGAGAATATGTCAACCTTTGGTATTATTGATAGATGGATAGATGGCTCAGAGGAGGGATGGGCGCATCTAAATCCAGAAAGAGAAAAACAAATGTGGGAGAGGAAATACATGCATGCATAAGTAGAGTGATAGTTATTTATGATGACAGCAAATCAAAACGGAGAGAGAGGACTAGATAAGCCAGTCCGAATCCCCAAATTAATATGTAATTATCAAAAAAGGACTAGCTAGGTTGTGTTTACAAAGAGAGACTCAGTACGTATGATGGCAAACCATTTGGTTTGGTTGTTAAGCCCTCACCCACCGACCTAGTCGGTGGCATGCTTCATCATCGGGCCCACCACAGTGACGCCGAATGCGTCCCGGGTGTGCTTCGACTCCAGATTACTGAGGAGCTGGTATACTTCTCTGAGTGTGCTGTGAGGGGGTGTATAAGAAAGTGCTCCGTGAACCTGTAGTCCTGCTGCGGTGTCCCTCACTCGGGACACCGCAGCAGGACTACAGGTTCACGGAGCACGGAGGCCGGTAATCTCGGTCCGCTCTTCCCTGCCTGGTGACCTTTGAGGCTTTAACAGCAAATAGCATGTTAAAGCGGAGGGAATCCCCCTCCACACACGTATAGCACCTTAGTGTGTGCGACACATTTCAAAATCACTTCACTTAATATTAATTTTTTTCACCCACACTCTCATTGGTCCTGAGGAAAGCCAGTTTTATAACAAGAAAAGGCCTGGCTGAAACATGTCGACCACATAGGACGCGGGAGCTCATAATTCGCTCCACCGCGTCCGCTTGCCTTTTTATACGCTAGCGTGGGCCCAGCTATTAAAGTTTTATATACCCTCGGGCACTAGGACCTACAGCATAGCTTTTAAATCACTTTCTTATACACCCCCTCACAGCACACTCAGAGAAGTATACCAGCTCCTCAGTAATCTGGAGTCGAAGCACACCCGGGACGCATTCGGCGTCACTGTGGTGGGCCCGATGATGAAGCATGCCACCGACTAGGTCGGTGGGTGAGGGCTTAACAACCAAACCAAATGGTTTGCCATCATACGTACTGAGTCTCTCTTTGTAAACACAACCTAGCTAGTCCTTTTTTGATAATTACTTACAGTTATTTATGATGTTCACTTGTGTTGGCTATGTTTCTATAAGTGTATGCATTTGTCTATATGTGGGCTTACATATGTCCAAGTGTGTGCGTGCATGTGTATGTGTACATCTCCAACATAGGCCCCCTTGTGGCATGGTGCAAGTGTGCCTGCGTTACAGAAATGATTGTTTTAGTCCATGAAGAGATGCACGTCTACACTAAAACTATCCTTAGAGGCATATTCCTCTTTTTATATATGCTACAGAATGCAGCACCCGTGGAAAGAGCAAGTAATAAAGGAGAAGTGAAGATATTCCTCCAAGTTATGCATCTATCAGGTAGGCACAACATTTTGGGACAAAGCCAGGTTTTATGCCTTAAATAAATGTAGGGTTGTGTCAAAATAAATGGGCGGATGCTCCACCCATGTAACACCTTCTCAACACACTTTAACCCAACACAGCGCAAGAAGCTGCATTGCATTACTTTTTTTTGCGTAGCATTGCAAGGCTTGCATTGCTATGAAGTCCAGACTAGCATTTTGAGTTGTGGCTACCCCAAAAAAGTGGTGCAACCACGATGCAAAATGGTAATAAATCTGGACCCTGGCCCACAATCTCAATTTCAGATACTCGAAGGCGTTTCTACAGTGACTGTAACAATCTGCATACTCTGTGGTAAGTCGGAGCCTTGAACATGTTTTAACATAAACTCCTATAGTTATATATTCAAGACAGCATACAAACATGAAATGCCTAGAGACAAGGGCCCTCATTTATGAGAAATGATGCATCACTGCGTGAAAGCAGAGATGCGTCACTTCTCAGTGCGCACTCCTTGCGACTTACCTGATGTGTCATATTTAATGTATGAGGCATCATGTCGCAAGGGGTTACAGTTACGTCAGTATTTCTGACGTATCTGTAAGTGCAAAAGTGACGCATTGCTGGAGTGTGTCACAAAAGTGACGCAACTCCAGCAATGCGTCATTTCACATGGGGCAAGCCCCATGTGAAAGGACCTGCGTCAGTCTTACGCCTGCTGTGAGGCAGGCAAAAGATTTTGATGCAACGGCGTCCTAGAAGTGACGCAGTGAAATCTCACAGATTTCACTGCGTCACTTCTATGAAGCTTTTTGCGGGGGAACGTCCCCCCTGCATACATTATACCTGACGCAGGTATAATGTAGCGCAGGGGTTTACAAAGTGACGCATCTGCTTAGGTGCATCAGTTTGTAAATAGTGCGCAACAGGAGGCATGTTTTACGCCGCCGATGCATCACAAAAAGTGACGCATTGGAAGCGCAAAACTGATGCAAGGCCTCTTAACCCCTTCGAAGCTAATGACGAGCTGGGCTCGTCATGGCGCTTACCTGCCGTGCGCGGTTGACAAGGCCAGCTCGTCATGATTTATGGTGTTTTAGATTTTTTAGCGCAGGACGGGAAAACGCCTAGCAGCCATGTGGTTAAATTGAGGAAATATAAATTTTATGATCAATTGTGTCCCCTATCTTAGACCCCAACGACTCCGTGTACGCGCTACAAGTACATGTATGTTCCCTCCACTTCCAGCTATGAAGACGCAAATACATTTGCGTCCAACGTTGACATGTCCTCTTTCAGATCCACCATGAATGGGTCGAATATTCCGTTCCTAAGTATGCCTTGCCAACGTCTTTATGTGGTGTACTTTACACGTTTTTCAGCCCTGGCGAAGTAGGCCCTGAATTCTGCCATCGAGCCTTTTCCTGTCTTCTGACTCTGAATGCCTCAGCATGGGCCTGCATCTGTACCCGTGACCTCTGCCTTACTCCCTGTGCGGCTAACGGTGCTTGGCTCAGCCTGTTGCCTGCCAAGACTGTATTCAACCTTCGAATTATCTGCTCCGCTCCTCGAAAAATACATTCTTGTCTAGTAGTTCAAGTAAACATCCTTCCAGCTGCAGAGCAAAGGGCCCGGCCTCACTGTCTCCGTGCAAGTAATTCATAGCTCCTGTTACCATGGTAGGCCCATGCCCCCTCGCATCTCATGCAGACACGTAGACGCTTATACACGCACTCACAGTCAGTATAGAATAGCCTCTGCCCGAGAGACCTTTCCTTCCAGATAATACAGTTCCTTAAACACAAGATATTAGATACGATTTGGGATTAGGTTGATCTGACATCCCAGACTTCTGTCTCCACATGTAGGGCTAAATGTCAAGTCCCCCTTCACCCTCCAGTTACACGTCAATCGCACGTCATGCTGCTGCGCGCGCATCTCTGCCATGTATTTCTGCTGACACTGTAGGATTCTCAGATGGATCCACCTACTTGTGACATCATGTTAATGACGTTTCTAACGACGTTTCTAGTTCACGCCTTCATGCACGCCTATTGTAACGCCTATCCATTA
This sequence comes from Lissotriton vulgaris, assembly GCF_964263255.1. Lineage (NCBI taxonomy): Eukaryota > Metazoa > Chordata > Amphibia > Caudata > Salamandridae > Lissotriton > Lissotriton vulgaris. The sequence continues at coordinate 121,896 of NW_028253370.1, forward strand.
CGTATGTGTATTCTTATCTCTCCTCTCAGCTGTTACGCCTTCTGCATATGTCTTTACTGTAATGCATTGACTATATATATGAATGATTGCCAATAAAGTATGGTCTGTCAGTCCCTTCCCGAACCTACGTGGTGACGGAACGGTATGCCACCTTGGCTCGAGCCAAATACCCAATTCCTTTTAAGGAATAAAACCCCTTTTGAAAACCTCAATTATCACGGATTTTGCCTCTTATTTTTATGAGTTATTCTTATTGAACTTTACCGCATAAATTAAGTATAGGTAATTTAATTTTACCACAAAATGAGGCCCAAGGAGTTGACCCGCCAATGGACAGGGATTTTTTCTCTTAATTCCACACAGGAAGTTCTTCTTTAAGGCAGGAAGTTATTCATTCTTCATCAATTGTCATCAAGATTGTCAATGTGTTCAAAGCTGATTTACTGAAACTTGTTCTGATTAAAAACAGAGCTTCCCAATTAGCGTAGAACGAATATTCAAGAAAGAAATATCACTTTTAATAAATAATCAATAGTAAATGTAAAACTGCCTCTCTTCAGAAAGCAGAACCCACAGTTTGGTCCCTAGTAGGTAGTATGCCTAGTGAGTGTCCAGTGAGTCCACTTGACTGAAAAGAAAACTGAAAGGGAAATATCACAACTGCTTCACTACAGAATACATTTTCGGAGAAAAGGCCCACAATACGCCCCCCTACAAAATATTCATCTTGTATTCTGGCAGACTTTGAAAATATTTAAGCCCATTGAATAGGTGCATTATCAATCAACAAAGTATCTTGAAAAAGTGTCCTTTGGCTGCAAAACACATATGGCTCTTTCTTTGCTCTCATAAAACTGCCTATTAAATGTATTTGCATATTTGTAATTCTGTTCTCCTAATAAGGTAGGAAATAAACGTTTAGAGCACCATATTCCATGGACTACTTTAACCAATAATTGATAAACTCACGAAGTGCCTTGAAGTATGTGGTTGCCTTAAGATAGTCAACTATTCTCATGACATCAAGATTCTTGTGCAAAGTCTACTACAGCTTACTACATAAACATGAATATGTCAGTATAGTTTAGATGATGCTTGCGCTGGGGTGTCCCAGTAAGTATAAGAACACTGCTTCAACGCCTAGTCAGGTGTGGTAAGCACTATATAAAAGCAATGCAATTACAATACATCCCAGACTTCTGTCTCCACATGTAGGGCTAAATGTCAAGTCCCCCTTCACCCTCCAGTTACACGTCAATCGCACGTCATGCTGCTGCGCGCTCATCTCTGCCATGTATTTCTGCTGACACTGTAGGATTCTCAGATGGATCCACCTACTTGTGACATCATGTTAATGACGTTTCTAACGACGTTTCTAGTTCACGCCTTCATGCACGCCTATTGTAACGCCTATCCATTACGTATGTGTATTCTTATCTCTCCTCTCAGCTGTTACGCCTTCTGCATATGTCTTTACTGTAATGCATTGACTATATATATGAATGATTGCCAATAAAGTATGGTCTGTCAGTCCCTTCCCGAACCTACGTGGTGACGGAACGGTATGCCACCTTGGCTCGAGCCAAATACCCAATTCCTTTTAAGGAATAAAACCCCTTTTGAAAACCTCAATTTTCACGGATTTTGCCTCTTATTTTTATGAGTTATTCTTATTGAACTTTACCGCATAAATTAAGTATAGGTAATTTAATTTTACCACATAATTGGCGCCCGAATAGGGACTCCTCCCCCACCTTACGCGCTGGAGGTGCGTTGCAGGCCTGGCCCCCTGCCACAGCCGGACGGACAACTACGCGTACCCGCAGGATTTCCTGTATCTCCCTCAGGCCAATGGAGGTGACTGAGGCTGCGATCAACACCCAGACGAGGCGGTGAGGAGTGCGGAGGATCCCGCCCAGAGCCTAGCTGAGAGAGCAAGATCCGAGGTATACGGAGGCCCACCAGGTTCCGAAGTTCCGAAGTATCCGGGTCACGAGTCGAGTCCGAATCCAGTCCGGTCCAGTCCAGTCCAGAGTTTCCGAGGCCTTCCGTTTCCGTGCTTCCCGGTGAGTACCGTTGCTGGGGACGCATCTAGACGTGCGCATTAGTTTGTGCCGGTCAAGACGGGTTTGGGTACACAGACCTGGTCTGCACTGTTTAGCAGTGTATCTGTACTGTTCAGCAGTATATCCTGTCTGCACCGTTAGCGGTGTATCTGTACTGTTTGGCAGTACATCTAGTATCATGCAGTTAGCTAGTTTTATTCTAGTCATTGTTGTTCGTTTTAAAATGTTTTAATGTGTTCTCAAAATGTCGTGGTATGAGTGATTGTTCGATCTTCATTATTGTGATTATTGTGTTCAGTGTGTTCATATCTGAGTAAGGATCAAGTAGCCTGATTTTAAGATGCCGTTATTCTCTAAATTAAGACAGATAAAAACCAGAAAAGGGATACTCGAGGAAGCTGTCCCCATTCCACCTAGGGACACTCCAGGGTACTTTATGTACCACAAACACGGCCTAGATGCCGTTTTATATCTCGATTTATGGGTGGACTACACCAAGGATCTAGCAGAGAATCAGAGATGGCCCGCTGCTGGGACATGGGATGCAGATTGCATCATGAGAGTAGAAGAAGCATTATGGAAAAAGAAAGCTAGACAGTCACAGAAAGATGCCATTGAATTATGGCGTAAAGAATCGCATAGGCGTACAGAAAAAGCACACAGAAAAGAAGAGAAAAGGAAAGAGGATTCAGACAAGGCCCGAGAAAATGTATTAGTCGAGGAAGGTATCCGAGTAAAAAAAGAACAAGTAGATAGACAACGAAACACACTTATGAATGGTATGTATCCTCTTCTAACCGAAGGTTTACCTAAGGCCACCCCGGAAGTACCAAAAGATCTGCCACCTCCAATGCTCCCGACTAAAATGCATCAGAAAACCGCAAAGGACATTTTCCTTTCTTCCTATCTAGACGATGTAGCCCCCGAATATGTTAATACTGCACCACCACGCACACCTCCTCCTGGCGGCGCCCCACCCCGAGATAATCAGCCCCCACCTCCGCGACAAGCTACTCCTCCTCCCGTTCCTCCCGTCCCGAATGTTCCTCCTGGTCTTCCAGCCGTTCTTCCACCTCTTCCTGCAACTAATCTTCCTACTTTACACCCAACGAATCCCTTCGGAGCCGGCGCCTCAGGAGGCGCGTCCGGAGGGGCGACAGGTTTCCAGACACCGCCACAAACACATAGGTGGACTTATAGGGACTTAGCATTGCAACGTACACCTCAAGCAGCCAATTTTGATATAATAAAAGAACGTCTCGGGGATTGTAGATATGATCCAGTACCCGGTAGAAATGATGAAAGATTAATACTCGCATCAGTACGACTAAGACGGGTTACCAACTTTTTATTGACACTACCCGGAATGATTGATCATCTAGACAGAATATATCACTTTGTCCAAACAGGGGAAGGCCCTGAAAGTATTGGCCAGGCCATGGCTCACCAGAAAGTTGACACTCAAGCTAAGATATTACGGTTTTTTAAAAACTGCCTAATAAGAGAACAAGATAGGCCGGGTGTAGACCCGGAGGAAATGAAAGCACTTCATAGATGGGGTCAGAATATAGCAGACGGGAGCCACGATAAACAGAATTGTATAAAAAACATGTATCAAAGAATCAGAAGCGTAGTAATAAAAATACATGAAAAAAGACAGTCAGAACCAGAAATAGAATCAGACAAGTTTGAATCCTCAGGGGAAGAGGACCAACCAGAAACTGCGACAGGACAAGCACAATTACCAGTTAGAGAAACGATAGCGTATGCAGGTAAGGGAAGACCCTTTAATAATTCAATGCGTCCAGTACGTCCAGAAAGTAAAAGAATTTTTCAGGAAGGCATGTGTAATCCGAGAACTCCTGAACACTTATTCCAAGCCACTGATAACAGACTTCGAGAACGAATGGGGTACCATGTACTCGATTCTATGGATGAACAAGAGTTAGCGAGGTCAGCAGTACAATGGGCTGACAATCCTGAGAAATATAGTGATGATGCGTTAGCACACACATTTTTGAACATGACACCAAGCGAACAGCGTTTAGCTGGTACATACATGATACAACACCTGCTCTTATTGTATAGAAGCCAACGCTCTGATCCAGGTCCCTTGCCTGATATATTAGCAGAACTGCTCATGAATAAATGGAGAGGTCTAGGTACCGACCTAATTAAAGTAATTGTAGAACATCGGCACAGATATAGTGCCTTCCTGTGTCCACAACCTGATTCAGCCCGCTCCATGGAAAGAAAAACGTATTACATAGACAGACAGAATCCGTTACGAGAAGTGCACTCAGTTCAGAATGCTGATAATACGCTTAGACGTGTGTTTGTGTACACACCCATAACTAAAATAGAATTATTGGAAATGAAAAAACTAGTACCTAGCCATGACAAAGATCCCGCAGGTTTTCACCGTGAAATAAAAGACATGTTACTCATGGGTGATTACACTTATCCTGACCTTATGAAAATATTGAAAGTACTACTGCCTGCCGGTATTTACGAGAAACTCAAAGAGAAAGAATGGGAAGTGGGAAATGCAAAGATTGATTGGGCTGCATTAGAAAACGAAGAAAATACCCGAGTTCCAGGCCTAGGGCTTGGAGACAAAGTTAAAGCGTTACCGGGATTGTTAGTACAAGTGTTGCCACGTTTATTAAGTACGAAAAAGGAAGACTGGGGTGCAATCTCAGCCTGCAAACAGAAACCCGATGAAGACACTAGTGATTTTTATACCCGATATGAAAAATGTTTTGGTATTAACAGCGGCCTGAAAGCAAGTAGCGAATCATATCCACATCTTTTTGTAACGAAATTAGTCGAGAATTCCCTGACCCAGGTTAAGAATAGAGTACTGAAAGTCGAAAGTACCTGGCAAGCTAACACCCCTTCACAAATGTTACAAATGTTACAGTATCACCAGAATAGAATTAGAGAAGAACAAGAACACGAACAAAGACTTATGAAAGACACGAAAATGAAAATGTTAGTTGCCCAGTCAGTTCCTGCAGACGGTCACAAAAAGGGTGCGACCCAGCCCAGTAATACGACGGCTCATGTTAAAGGGACATGTAACTATTGCAAACAGCCAGGTCATTATATAAACGATTGTGCAGTTCTGAAACACAATATCTCCACGGGCAAAACCAAGGAGAGACCGCGTCCACCTAGACAAGATCAGGCCCAACAACAAGTACCCCAGAATATACAACATATTCCGCCTATGCCAGCTTCACAACAGACCGTAGCAGCACCACAGCAACAGCCCATTACCGCAACACAGAACACGACACAACAGATGTACCAGTATGCACAAAATGACTAGCCCGATTATCAGCGATACACATGAAACAGCCTAGAGAGGGAGGTTGGCTTGCCTCTTATTGAGGTTCCTGTAGATCAAGAGGGTCCTTATGTACACAGTCAAGTATTAGGGAAAGACAGAAAGTTTCTCATTGATACAGGGGCAAGCAGGACCACGATAAGTCACGATGAGGTTCCAGGGGCACCCCTCTCAGGCTCACAGAATGTTTCCCTTGGATTTTCAGGAAAGCCTATTATTAATGAAGTATCACAACCTCTTCCTCTTGTAGTTGGTCCTTTGACACGGACTACCGATTTATTGCTTACAAAATCATGCCCAGAAAACTTGCTAGGTATAAAGACACTGAAAGCCCTAGGAGCTATAATATGCTGTTCTCCGGAAGGAGTATGATTATTCTTACGAGATTTTAAAGGTCACTATGTATTAAGAGACATGGATCACCGGTTACAGAATGTCCCTGCACATTTGTGGGCGCAAGGCCCCACTGATGTAGGTTGTATGCACATTACACCATATCGAGTCACACTCAAAGCAGGAGTGGTATTACCACGAATTCGACAATACAAGTTACCCCCAGATGCTGTAGTGGCTTTACTGAAAATCATTGACGAGCTCATTGCACAAGGAGTGGTTGTGGAAACAGACTCCAATGTATGTAATTCTCCTATCATTCCAGTTCTTAAACGTACTGATCCAAATGCACCCCCTGTTTATCGATTAGTTATTGATCTGCGCGAATTGAATAAATGCATTGTACCACAGTATCCTGTGGTTCCAGATATCTCTTCATTACTGACAGCCATTGATTCAGAAGCAACGTTCTTTACTGTAATTGACCTCAAGAACGCCTTCTTTAGCGTCCCAATCGATCCGGAAAGCCAATACTTGTTCGGATTCAGTTTAAATGGACGAAGTTTCAAATTTGCACGCGCACCTCAAGGATTCACAGAAAGCCCCAGCATCTATAGCCAAGCACTGAAAAGACAACTTGACAGTATTCACATGCCTGTTAACACCGCTCTGCTTCAGTATGTCGATGATCTGCTGATCACCGCCCGAAGCGAACCCGAATGTGAAAAAGCATCACTGACGGTTTTAAATTTTCTGGCTGACAAGGGGCACAAGGTATCCCCTTCGAAGCTGCAATTCTGTGTTCAGCAAGTTGTGTACCTGGGTCACTTGCTGTCCAAAGTGGGGAGACAGCTCACTCCTGATCGCATCCAGCTAATTGTAAACATGTCACCACCAAAGACACAAAAGGAGGTGCGGGCTTTTATAGGCCTCACTTCGTACTGTAGACAATGGATTCCCCAATATGCATTTCTAGCAAAACCACTCATTCAGTTGACAACGCAGGAGGCAGCGACATCGTCCGTCCTCCCTTGGACTCAAGAACATACACAAGCTTTTGAAGACTTAAAGAAAGCTTTATGTCAAGCACCTGTTTTAGCAACACCATGTTACAGTAAGCCTTTTACACTTTTTGTCACAGAACGTGAAGGTACTGCCTTGTCAGTACTTACTCAGGAACAAGCAGGTTCACACAAACCGTGTGCTTACTTTTCTAGCACACTAGATCCAGTAGCCCAGGCTCTGCCTGCGTGCTTGAAATCAGTTGCAGCGACAGCTTTAGCAATCAGACAAAGTGATTCCATAGTACTAGGACACCAATTGACAGTACAAGTTCCACATTCCGTGGAAGTTCTTTTAAATCGTACACAGACCCAACACTTGACCATAGCAAGACTGACAGGTTATGAATTGACATTGTTTCAACCACACATAGAAATCAGACGCTGTAGCACACTAAATCCTGCCACACTTTTGCCATTGAGTGGTGTAGATCCATTGACACACGATTGTATTGAAGTCATTACTATTACGACGAAACCCAGACAAGACTTGACAGATGTTCCATTACCAGATCCAGACCTGACACTTTATGCGGATGGTTCATGTATGAGAACCGGTACAGGTGAATTAGTGGCCGCCTACGCAGTCACGACAGACACCGAAGTTATTGAAACCAATTGTATCGACACCCTGTCAGCTCAAGCGGCAGAGCTCATCGCTCTGACACAAGCCTGTATTCAAGCTAAGAATAAAAAAGTTAACATATACACTGATTCACGTTATGCATTCGGAGTCGTTCACGACTTCGGAGTCCTCTGGCGAGAGAGAGGTTACTTAACTTCTCACGGTGCCAACATCCAACACGGTCCCCTCATTCAAGCTCTGTTAGATGCAATACACCTACCTACTGCGATATCTAATATGAAGTGTAAAGCACATACAAAGGTCACTGATATTATCTCCCAGGGTAACGACCTGGCAGACCGAACAGCTAAGCAAACGGCTCATAATCAAACTCATGTAACTGACTTGACAAAGACAATAGTTTCGACATCGACACATTGCATGACAGTCAGGGATCCCGCACATGATGTAATTGACATACAGACACATGCCACACCAGACGAAATCAAGAAGTGGACTGAACTAGGAGGGATCCAAACAGATCAAGGATGGATGACGAAGGGAAAATCTACATGGTTTCTCCCTGACTCCATGGTTCAAGTCATCATTAACACAGTACATAGTCCAGCACATCTAGGAGAAAAAGCCATGCTAGACAGTATTCAACACATATGGTTCAATAAAAACTTACGAGCAGCAGCTAAACAAAAAGTGCGTACTTGCATGATTTGTTGTCAGTTCAATCCAGGTAAAAGCATTCCCGTAGAGCAAGGTGGATTTCAGCCTCCCGATCACCCTTTTGAAGTCCTCCAGATGGATTATATCCAGATGGAACGTTGTCGAGGTTTCAAGTATGTTCTCGTAGTCGTATGTGCACTTTCCCGATGGTTAGAAGCATATCCAGTCCCAGATTACACTGCTCCGACCACTGCCAAGCAGCTGGTATGCGAGTTCTTCCCACGGTATGGTTTGCCCCGTATCGTATACTCAGATAACGGTCAGCCATTCTCATCCGAGCTTGTGAAACACATTACACTCCTGTTGGGCTATCAGTGGAAATTCCACTGTGTCCGGCATCCCGAGGCAGCAGGTCTCGTGGAGCGCCATAATCAGACTATGAAAATCCGACTTTCAAAAATCTGTAGAGAGAAAGGCGTTGACTGGATAGTAGCTTTGCCAGTTGCCCTTTTCTATATGAGGATGGTAGCACATTCTCGAACCGGGCTATCCCCGTATGAAGTGGTCTTTGGTAGGCCACCAAATATGTGGGGGACGCCTATACCTCGTAAAATCACAGATGTTGACTGTATTATGCTGACAGATTACCTTGCCTCCTTGATGTCTGCACTACAATCTTGTCGTTCACAGGTAGCTGCAGCCTTTCCCGACAACACCGAGGTGAAGCCCCATGAAGTGGTCCCTGGCGACTTTGTCTTCGTTCGTAACTTCGACCGGAGAAGTCCATTGGAACCCCGCTGGCAAACCCCGAAGTTGGTTCTTCTGACGACGAGGACCGCTGTTAAGGTGGAGGGCAGAAAAGGGTGGCTGCACTCGAGCCACGTTAAAAAGTTTCACGGACTCCCTTCCGACTTGGACTCTAAGCCCTGCCCTCCTCCACAGCCTGATTCAAAACTCCCCCTGGTTGAGAAAACCGCCTCCGAAGAATATAGACTGAAGTTACGGTCTAGCAAGTCAGACAGTTTAATTGTTTAAGTCCTCCCCTAGGTGAATCGGTTAAATTAGTTTCTGACATGTACCCCCTAGACCGAGATAGAGAGAGAGATAGACAGAGACAACTTAAGAAACGTGCATATTGTAAATCACTTCGTAGTCACTGTATAGTGACATTATTGATTATGTTTTTTCTAAGTCTTCTGATTATTGCTGCCAGTATGTTACTGCATATATATTACCCTATTTTCAAGCGTACACAATCTGCTTACAATGTCACTGCCGAACATTCTTTTAGCGAATTACCTCCGCATGAACTGTCTTATAGACTTGCGCCGCGCAACAACACATTCATTAGTATGTTACATCACTCCCATCAGACTAATAACGCTAGAAACTGTTGGATATGCGGCCGACTCCCTCCCTACCAGAAATACAAGGGAGTTCTGCCCCTCTTTCCGTACCCGTTCACTCATAATGGCTCATGTGTGGCATGGTTTAGATTGATTAATTCCTTAGATTCTGACATTGCTGTCTATGACGGGAATTGGGTTTGGGGAAACCTGAACTTAGTCCTGCTTAAAGCCTGTTACCCTGATAAGAAGGGACTTCCCACTAGGACAGGAACTGATCTAGAAAACGAAGTATATGGATTAGGTAACTATACAATTAACCTCATGATTCTAACTGTTGAATCCGAAGCTGCACCAGTATTACCTGCTATGTCAGTATTACCAGTCACAAGTGAATTATGTATCAGAAAGAATGGTTCAGTACACTTAGGTCATAGTAAATGTACTACTGTGGTCGAATTCAGTGATCAAGGCAAGTCTACATTCAGAGCTACTCGTCATTCCTACTTTGTTTGTGGTCATACCGCATACATACGTTTACCTTTAGATTGGGATGGTACCTGTTACATTGCATTCCTTCTGCCACCTGTTTTCCTGGCCCCTCCTGATTATCACAGAAATACAGATCTAGTAAACAATAGACTTCGAAGAGATCTCCCGATTGTCGATTACACAGAAACGGCATGGGAGCAATACACAGACTTCAATAAAGGTTTCTTTCCCTATTTAGGTGCTGTCTTTAATAGTAAACTGATACGCAAGTTAACTAGAACCCTCGAAGCAGTAGTGAATGAGACTACTTCTGCCCTAGGCAACTTAACAGAGGAACAGTCTGCTATGCGGGTTGTTGTTCTTCAAAATCGTCTTGTCATTGACGTCATCCTAGCAGATAGGGGCGGAGCCTGTAAGGTCATCGGGTCAAGTTGCTGTGTTTTCATTCCAGAAAACGCGCCAACAGTATATAAAGCTATAACACGTCTTCATAAGATTGCAAGTTTGATACATCAGAATCCAGGCACCTGGACTTGGTCCGGTTGGTTCTGGACAACGTTGACCGCTTGGGGATGGAAGATTCTATCCTTCCTAGGCATTGCCCTTCTCATAGTATTCAGTTGCTGCCTGTGTTTACAATGTGGACAAGCGATTTGCGGCTTGTGCGCCACATCATGTATTCCTCATTCAAGTTCCCATTCAAAAAGCCATAAGAAGAAAGAAGAGCAAATGATGTTACGTGAGCAGATTGATAGATTCATGAGGATCGATATATCATGAAGGGTCCGTAGGGGACAAGGAGGGAATGAGGAAATATAAATTTTATGATCAATTGTGTCCCCTATCTTAGACCCCAACGACTCCGTGTACGCGCTACAAGTACATGTATGTTCCCTCCACTTCCAGCTATGAAGACGCAAATACATTTGCGTCCAACGTTGACATGTCCTCTTTCAGATCCACCATGAATGGGTCGAATATTCCGTTCCTAAGTATGCCTTGCCAACGTCTTTATGTGGTGTACTTTACACGTTTTTCAGCCCTGGCGAAGTAGGCCCTGAATTCTGCCATCGAGCCTTTTCCTGTCTTCTGACTCTGAATGCCTCAGCATGGGCCTGCATCTGTACCCGTGACCTCTGCCTTACTCCCTGTGTGGCTAACGGTGCTTGGCTCAGCCTGTTGCCTGCCAAGACTGTATTCAACCTTCGAATTATCTGCTCCGCTCCTCGAAAAATACATTCTTGTCTAGTAGTTCAAGTAAACATCCTTCCAGCTCCAGAGCAAAGGGCCCGGCCTCACTGTCTCCGTGCAAGTAATTCATAGCTCCTGTTACCATGGTAGGCCCATGCCCCCTCGCATCTCATGCAGACACGTAGACGCTTATACACGCACTCACAGTCAGTATAGAATAGCCTCTGCCCGAGAGACCTTTCCTTCCAGATAATACAGTTCCTTAAACACAAGATATTAGATACGATTTGGGATTAGGTTGATCTGACATCCCAGACTTCTGTCTCCACATGTAGGGCTAAATGTCAAGTCCCCCTTCACCCTCCAGTTACACGTCAATCGCACGTCATGCTGCTGCGCGCGCATCTCTGCCATGTATTTCTGCTGACACTGTAGGATTCTCAGATGGATCCACCTACTTGTGACATCATGTTAATGACGTTTCTAACGACGTTTCTAGTTCACGCCTTCATGCACGCCTATTGTAACGCCTATCCATTACGTATGTGTATTCTTATCTCTCCTCTCAGCTGTTACGCCTTCTGCATATGTCTTTACTGTAATGCATTGACTATATATATGAATGATTGCCAATAAAGTATGGTCTGTCAGTCCCTTCCCGAACCTACGTGGTGACGGAACGGTATGCCACCTTGGCTCGAGCCAAATACCCAATTCCTTTTAAGGAATAAAACCCCTTTTGAAAACCTCAATTATCACGGATTTTGCCTCTTATTTTTATGAGTTATTCTTATTGAACTTTACCGCATAAATTAAGTATAGGTAATTTAATTTTACCACAAAATGAGGCCCAAGGAGTTGACCCGCCAATGGACAGGGATTTTTTCTCTTAATTCCACACAGGAAGTTCTTCTTTAAGGCAGGAAGTTATTCATTCTTCATCAATTGTCATCAAGATTGTCAATGTGTTCAAAGCTGATTTACTGAAACTTGTTCTGATTAAAAACAGAGCTTCCCAATTAGCGTAGAACGAATATTCAAGAAAGAAATATCACTTTTAATAAATAATCAATAGTAAATGTAAAACTGCCTCTCTTCAGAAAGCAGAACCCACAGTTTGGTCCCTAGTAGGTAGTATGCCTAGTGAGTGTCCAGTGAGTCCACTTGACTGAAAAGAAAACTGAAAGGGAAATATCACAACTGCTTCACTACAGAATACATTTTCGGAGAAAAGGCCCACAATACGCCCCCCTACAAAATATTCATCTTGTATTCTGGCAGACTTTGAAAATATTTAAGCCCATTGAATAGGTGCATTATCAATCAACAAAGTATCTTGAAAAAGTGTCCTTTGGCTGCAAAACACATATGGCTCTTTCTTTGCTCTCATAAAACTGCCTATTAAATGTATTTGCATATTTGTAATTCTGTTCTCCTAATAAGGTAGGAAATAAACGTTTAGAGCACCATATTCCATGGACTACTTTAACCAATAATTGATAAACTCACGAAGTGCCTTGAAGTATGTGGTTGCCTTAAGATAGTCAACTATTCTCATGACATCAAGATTCTTGTGCAAAGTCTACTACAGCTTACTACATAAACATGAATATGTCAGTATAGTTTAGATGATGATTGCGCTGGGGTGTCCCAGTAAGTATAAGAACACTGCTTCAACGCCTAGTCAGGTGTGGTAAGCACTATATAAAAGCAATGCAATTACAATACTTCTTGCTGCTAGGCATTCTCTGTGTGCTGCAGACCCTCTGAGGATCAGCACCTGCCGCCATTGTGACCACCATGCACTGGGTAGAAGATTTGCTGAGGGAAGCCACACAGCAGGGACTGTGTTAGAAATAGGATCTCTGGTTGGCTAAGGCTTGCGCCAAAGCCTGGCAGAGACCATCACTCTAGTCATAGCAAGGGAGTTACTCCCCAAAGATAACCCCTGCTCATGCCCTTGGTAGCAGTCAGGCTTATCCCGGTGGTGATGTGTAAAGCATTTGCACAACACACACAGCAACAACATACTAGGCACACCACAAAAGGAACTCCACACAAGTTTATATATAAAAATACCTTCCAAAATCAATGGGGAGGAGAAAATAATTGTAGTTCATTCAGTTTCCTTAGGCTAGAGCAAAGAATCAAGTAGGGGGGGAATGAACCACTTGTCCTGTGTTCTCAGGGTCTATGATAACGTGAGGGGGTTCATGATAGTAAAAAACTCTCATATGCGAACACTAGCGTCAGGCGGTATATCTTGATTCTCCGCCATTCAGTGTCGCAGCAGCATTATCATTGGGTCTTTTCCTTTGTATGTGATGCTGACCTCCACATGGAGGAAGACCAACTGGATTGACAGTAGTGGCCAGGAATAAAAAAGAGGGCGTGTTAGTGTTCAGGTGAGTGTAGTTTAAAATTCCTTATATCCAGTCTCAAGTGTTTTTTATTCTGTAGAGCATTGGTATAGGAAGCTAAAAACAAAGGTGTGCGTGTTAAGGCCTAGTTACTAGCCTTTTGCACTAGTGAGAGCGGTCAACATGTTTAAGCCTCCTGACATCTCCAGAGGCTTTCGTCAGGACCAGTTGATTAAGAGTATATACTAGCTCTTAAATGAGAAAATGAAGAAAGGTGGCATACTCACCACCTTTATGTTTTAGATGTGAGATCATTTATCTGTATCTGAAAGGAAAAGAGAAGTCTCACAATAGTCACATCATTTAGTAACACTGTTGTCATTGCAACTCAGACTCATGCTACTCAATGTAAGGCTATCCATTGAGTACAAACGTGTATTAACATCACATGTATACAAGCTAAAATGAGGGAAGTTATAGGAATAAGAATAAGGTAAAAGCTACATATAGCATTGTTGAAGGAATTTTACTAAAGTCATTCATCGTTGTGTGGGTACGATGTTGCTAGTAACATGCGAAGTTTAACTATACAGGCTGCCGTAGGCTTTTACACTGCGGTGAGCGGTTTGTTCTTATGCTTATCGACACTGGTGTTGTTAAAAGAGCTGCATTGTTTTAGTGACTAAAATCATATATTGCCCATGAGGTCATAATTATTGTTCAATTGTGCACGTTCTAGTCGAAAAGCTGTGTTACAGTCAAGTGATTCCTGCTCCGGCCGCCTCTTCACCCGGGGCCCCTCCTGGGACCCAGGACTCCCTCTCTACTTTGGCCGCTACCCCGGGGCTCTCCCTGAAGCATGGGAGCCCTGCGTCACTACGCCACACCGGCCTCTTCCGGCTTGGCGGCATGCCCCGCCCACACCACGGGCAGGCGTGCCTCACTTCCGGGCTTCCTCCTTGTGGAGCACTCGGGCCGCAGCGGTGATCTCTTCGGGCGCAATGCGAGTTGGGTACCCACTCAATTACAGATCCATGAAGCGGGGTGGGCACCGCAGTGTTAAATATAACAAAAAATAAGCAGGGTGGGCACCCGCGAAAGTAAATAAATATGCAGGGGAATCCCTACGTCGGGAATCCCTCGAAGGTGATTGCAGCTCAGACTGCAGAAGTGCTTTCTCCCGAAATAAATACAGCTCTATGCAAAACAAATAGAAATAAAGTGCTCACCAGGCGCTAGCAGGTAAAAAACACAAAGTCCCAAAGAATAGCAAATGAAGCAAAAATGTCCCAGTAAAAAAAGGTCCTCAAAGGTAAAAAAGGCAATGCAGGGCCTAAGGAGGCAAGCCCTCATGGTAGCCCCCGCTGGGCCCCAGCAGCAGCACGCCCTGGCCGGAACAGCAACCAAGAACTGAACATTTACATGGGGTCACAGCCCCTATATTTATGCCACATAATCCTTTGTGTAAAAGTGCAGGGCATGGGAGAACCAGATGCAACTGGTTCAGGGGAGCTTGGGAGCACTTTGTTTTGCTCAGCTCCTCTCTCCTTTGTCAGGTGGGGGCTCAGGGATCAGACGCACCACAGGGGAGGGGCCAGCATTGTGGAGGGAAGGCACAGTCCTATTTAGGTCCCAGGTGCAACTCCTCCCTCCCATCTGCATGCAGATCTCTCTATTCACCACTGGGCAGACTCCCCCTGGCTCCTGGAGCCACCTACACCTCTCAGCTCCTGTCACTCACAAGCCAGACATGCAATTCACATCATGCAGGCAGACACACAGCACACAGAAATGCAACTTCTAAAAGTGGCATTTTGTAAAATAACCACAATAAATCTGCACACACTATTGCGTAGCATTTATTCACATGATTTCAGACATACTAGAGTTGACCACACAGCTCCTCTCATAACAGGAATTACCACTGACACACACTGATCAGGGAATCCCCATGCATTCCTAAGGGAGGGCAGGCCAACCTTCCAAATGTACCACAGAGAGCGCACTCAACTTACACTGGGCCACAGTGCTAAAGTGCGCAGAGGCCAAGAACAACTACCACCATGTCAGACCTTAAGGCAAAAGGTTTAAGGGTGAACCTGCCAAAAAGGGCCAAGTCCAACACAACTCCCTTCCAGCCAAAACGCAGGGTAGACCAATCATTCCCTTGATGGGCTTCCCTGCTTCGGGCGAGAAAACACGGATGCAGGCCCGCAACAGCAGGGACACCCTCCAGTTCTACGCCACTCTGAACCAACGTTGTTTCCTCTGACAAAAAACTCAGGCCCAACTAGGCTACCCCACTAGTACTCCCTAGTTGTCCACGGCCAGGACCAGGCCCTAAGCCATCCAGATACCACTGGTCCTTGCCAATTCACAGACTGGGAGTAGTAACCCCTGGCACACAATAGCCAATCTCCACTCTTCCTCGAAGTGTAGTTCCAAACTACCACCAATTCTCTAAGTTATGGTCCGCATCCTCTGGCTGACCAGAGATCACGGGTGAAGCATCTCCACCCCCTAGCTCCCTACTGGCATTCCGCACTCTTCCAGGAGAAGCACCCCCAGAACACAACTCTTCTACCAGTTCAGGACCTCTCTCAATCACTGGTCTACCACCTGGGATCTAAATTCATTGGCTGCTCCGAGGTCAGAGGCGAGGACTCCCTCCCTCTGTACCCCCTTCCAGAGCACTATATCCCCCCAACTGGAGTGGTACCCCTAGACGGCAAGACCGGTCAGGACACTGATTACAGTTTCCCTTCGTCCAGGACAGGGAACACCTGAACCTGGCTCTTCAACCTAGGGAGGGCACCCTTTGGTTGGACAATTGCCCTGTGAACCAGGACTTCTCGAGGGTGGTACATAACTAATGTGTCGTGTGACAGTCTGCCTGGCGCAGAGCTCACAACCTCCTGTCCATCTGACAGTGCGTGAAGATACTCCAAAACAGAAGTGGCATCACCATGGCCAATCATTGGTGAAGCAGCCATTCTGGCTGGCCCCTGACCTACTGGTTCTTCCACTGGGGACTCTTTCCCCTCTCACCCCTCAATCTGGACTTCTGCACCCTCCACTTAGAAGTGGCACTGCCAGACACTAGAACTGATGGAGGCCTGATTACAGACAATCCCAGCTCACCTAACAAGGGAGATCCCCCTCGAAGAACGGTCCAACAGGAAAGACTAAGCTCCCTACCTGGTGTTCCCTCTAAGAACCATCCAGTACTGGACACTGAGGTGCGGGCACTTTGGGACACAGCCCAATCTCACTCCTACGCCTGCGAGACAGGATGCGAGACCCTACAACCTCCGGCAAGGTCACCTTGCTGGGCTACTCTGAACCTCTTCCACCACTCTGGGTTGGAAGACACCTGCACCATTCTTCTAGTATCCCTCCTAATGCAAGCTCCCTAGAATCAAAGAACTTACACGCACTCCAACGGATGTTGGCGCGACTCTGGAAAACAATTACGGAGCAGGATCTCTCTGACAGAACAGATTGAAGCGCCCTTTAACACCATTTACCGTGCTAACCAATCACCCAAATGTCCAGTGCACCACAACATTCATCCACACTCCCCACACAAGACTGGTGAGACAGCATCTTACTGCCCCTGAAACACAACCTGTAGCTCTCTTAACTGGGAACCAGGTACCATACTCTGGGAACTGGGAATGGGACTACCTGCACTGGACAACCTATTGCTGCCACCATTAGATCCCACCCTTACTGGGGAATTCAGAAAACGAACACTGCACTTAGGGGATAATCTACCCTTCCGAGCTAGTTACTCCATGCCAATTAAGTTACCACTGTAGGCCAACCCTAGAAATAGCAGACAGCACAGGGGCAGTACAAAGCTCCTTCAGCTTCAGGCCAACCCAAGAAATAGCACTCTGCACAAGGGCAGTCACTCCTCCAGATTCTCTGTTTTTTGTCCTTGGCAGTACACCCAACTCATAGTGCAACATAAAACACATTTCAACAAAAATTACATTTAAAACAAACTCTGAGACAATAATCCCCATACATGTGACTATCTAGAATGCAGAGCTTGTAGTTCAGCCTGTTTTCACTGGGGTATTGAGCAAAAGCAAGTCCTATCCTCACCGCTGACAACCAATTTTAGAAATGGGATCTCCGGTTGGCTAAGGCTTGCGTCAAAGACAGGCAGAGACCACCACTCTAGTCAGGGCAAGGGAATTACACGCCAAAGATAACCCCTGATCACCACCTTGGTAGCTTGGCACGAGCAGTCAGGCTTATCCCGGTGGCAATGTGTAAAGCATTTGCACAACACACACAGCAACAACATACTAGGTACACCACAAAAGGAACTCCACAAAAGGTTATGTATAAAAATAGCCTTTTTACTATCATAAAACACATTAGATGGTAATCACACCACATACACTGTGCCAACTGGCACTGGGCAATATTTACCGGGGATTATTTACACATGACAGGGCCACGTGGACCACTGTCAGAATCATCACTTGGTAAAAATAGTAAAAGTAAGACTTATCATGAACGTAGACCACAACCAGTAAATACTGGCAAACACAATACTCAGCATCATTCTGTAACATAAATCATATCATGTACAGTATCACATTAGGCGAGAAATATATTCTGTGCCAACCTCATAAGCCTAATCATAGTAGACCATAACCTCCTAAACATAACTCGCATTAGAAAATAAACTTACTAACATAAACCGCAGTAGGGAATAACTCACACATAAACCACTGCAGAGAATAAACTAAAACAAAACACAGTTTGCAAACCCTCATAATCATGAAAACACATCTAGAGGCATAAATCATGGTGCATAAACCAGTACATAAATCACATTAGGGCCTGGCACCCTATTACTATAACAGTCCCTCTGGCCAAATGGCCATCTCAAAAAGGGGCTCAAATGCCCTATGTCCCAAGAGTCAGGACGTCTGCCAAGGCAGCAGAAGTCAGAGGTGCACAATTGCGCAGACATAAAAGTTGCAGCTGGCACAAAGTGCTGAGCAGCTGTGAAAAAAAGGGGGCATGGAAGTGCATCTCACTCCTGACTCCACATGCCCCTTGAAGGAATAATAGCCTAAACGGTGTAGCTGGCCACTACTTGCTGGGCAATTGGGACTATTAAAATGAGGCCTGGCACCACTGTGCCCTTTAGCGCATTGCCCCAACGTAGGAGCCACACAGGGCTCTAAAATAATCATGCCCATATTGGAGCCCCACGGGGCTCTAAAAAAATCATGCCCACATTGGAGCGGCCATCTGGCAAGCGGGCTGCTCAAGGAAGAGGCACTGGCATCAAATAATGTGCCCCGCAAAGCGTGGCAGCTGCCCCTAAGCAAGCGGGGCAGCTGTAAATGAGAAAAATAGGGGCCCGGCACATCGGTGCCTACGGGCCTCACTGGGGCTTCTCTGAAATCATGCCCCAAAACACTGCAAGACTCAGCCCCACTCACCGGGCTGATTGGAGACTTCTCATACCCAGAGCGGAGGGCAGGCATCGACAATGTGCCTCGCGCCCCCTCCACACCAGCTCTACTTACCGGATTCCTCTTGCGGCTGTATGCCGGGTTGCTGCTTGCTCCAGCCTCCTCTTCACTCAAGCTCCCTCCTGGAATCCGGGACTCCTCTCTACTTTGGCAGCTACTGCAGGGCTCTCCCTCAGCCATGGGAGCCCTTGAGACCCTCCGGGTAAGTAGTGCGCTCTATAAATGTCTTTGATTGATTGATTGATTGATTGCGTCACTACTTCGCGCCAGCCTCTTCCGGCACGGCTGCAGGCCCCGCCCATGTCACGGGTAGGCGTGCCTGACTTCCGGGCTTCCTCCTTGTGGAGCACTCGGGCCGCAGCGGTGATCTCTTCGGGCGCAATGCGGGGTGGGCACCCGCTCAATTACAGAGCCATGAAGCGGGATGAGCACCCGCAAAGTTAAATATCACAAAAATAAGCGGGTGGGCACCCGCGAAAATAAAGAAATATGAGGGGGAATCCCTACGTCGGAATTCCCACGAAGGTGATTGCAGCCCAGTGCTGGGAGTGGAATGCAGAAGTGCTCCCTCCCAGAAAAAAAATACAGCGATCTGCAAAAAAAATAGAAATAATGGGCTCACGTGGCGCTAGGAGGTAAAAAACACAAAGCCCCAAAGAATAGCAAAAGAAGCCAAAAGGTCCAAGTAAAAAAAACGTCCTCAGAGGTAAAAGGGCAATGTAGGGCCCAGGGAGACAAGCCCTCATGGTAGCCCCCCCTGGGCCCCAGCAGCAGCACATCCTGGCAGGAAGAGCAACCAAGAACTGAACATTTACATGGGGTCACAGCCTATATTTATAACACATACTCCTTTGTGTAAATGTGCAGGGCATGGGAGAACCAGATGCAACTGGTTCAGGGGAGCTTGGGAGCACTTTATTTTGCTCAGCTCCTCTCTCCTTTGTCTGGTGGGGGCTCAGAGATCAGACGCACCACAGGGGGCGGCACCAGCATTGTGGAGGGAAGGCACAGTCCTATTCTGGTCCCAGGTGCAACTCCTCCCTCCCATCTGCATGCAGATCTCTCTATTCACCACTGGGCAGACCCCCCCTGGCTTCTGGAGCCACCCACACCTCTCAGCTCCTGTCACTCACAAGCCAGACATGCAATTCACATCATGCAGGCAGACACACAGCACACAGAAATGCCAACTTCTAAAAGTGGCATTTCTTAAATAACCACAATAAATCTGTGCACACTATTGCGTAGCATTTATTTACACGAGTTCAGACATACTAGAGTTGACCACACAGCCCCTCTCATAACAGGAATTACCACTGACACACACTGATCAGGGAATCCCCATGCATTCCTATGTTAGGGCAGGCCAACCTTCCAAATGTACCACAGAGAGCGCACGCACTTTACACAGAGCCACTGTGCTAAAGTGCGCAGAAGCCAAAAACCACTACCACCATGTCAGAGCTTAAGGCAAAAAGTTCAGGGGTGAACCTGCCAAAAAGGGCCAAGTCCAACAGACTGCATAAAGAACAAGAGGCACTGGGGCATAGAAGTTGCCAAGACTATTAAGAGCAGCAGCCCATGGATACCAAGCAGCATGGTGGCCGGGCAGGGCAAACTTTTCACTCACCAGCACTTCCTAATTTACAAGCTATGATGCAACTGTAGGTCGGATGACGCATAGCCTCAGATGCTGTCCTTTCGGGAAACAACCTTTACAACGCAGTCTTTACATCGCACAACCTTTACATAGCAGTCATTACATCGCAACATCCTTTACATCGCATGTCATTACAACGCAGCCATTGCATTGTATATCAGTGCAATGCATGTCATTACAATGCATGTCACTACAACGCATGCATTACATCGCAAGTCATTACAACGTATACTATTACAATGCATAGTACCCTTACACTATCTGACACTTATCCTACTGTTGCACTCACTGGAGATAGAAAAGTAATTTTGACCCCTACGCTATCCAACACTTACCCTACTTTTGCACTCACTGGATCTAGAATAGTAATTTTTACCCCTGCACTATCCAACACTTACCCTACTGTTGCACTCACTGGAGTTATATTCATTGTAATGGTATGTATCGTAACGGTATAATGCATTGTAATGGAATGAGTTGTAAAGGTAGTTTCTGAAAATGCAATGTAATGGCATGCTATGTAAAAGAATGCGTTGTAAAGGATGTTGCGATGTAAAAACTGCGTTGTAAAGACATGCATTACATTCTGTTCTTCCACATATAAGGCTGATTCACAAAGTTAAACTAAGGCCAAAAGTCTAACAGCCCGATTCATCATCGACATGTTTTGCGAGTCTGTAATAGCGAATAATAAGGAATCGCTATTACAGACTCGCAAAACGGGATTCATGTAGGAATCGCAAAATAAATTGCGATTCCTACACATTCCTTATTTGCGATTAGCAAATTGCTAATCGCAAATAAGGAATAACTCCCCATTCTATCCTAAAGGCCCATAGGATAGAATGGGGAGTTATTCCTTATTTGCGATTAGCAATTTGCTAATCGCAAATAAGGATGCGATTTCAAGGGTGCTAGGGGTGTCCACAGGACACCCTGTAGCACCCCTGAAATGTAAATTAGACTCATGTTGCGCACACACATGTCCAAAGGACGTGTGTGTGTAACATACAACTGAGAAAAATGCACAAAAGTGCATTTTTCCCAGTTTTCGCTATTTACCACGAAGTCTGACTTCGCGGTAAATAGCGGGAAAAAATAGGGAATTCGCAATTTTGTATTGGGTCATGAATAGCATTTAAGGAATCTCAAATTGAGATTCCTTAAATGCGATCGCAATTTGAGAAATCTCTCAAATTGCGAGTACATGACCCAATGATGAATTTCAAATGCCATTTTTGAGGGTGCAAACGGCCGAATTTTGCGACTCGCACCGTTTGCGCCCGCAAAAATGCTTCATGAATCTAGCTGTAAGTGTATTACTTTTGGTATTCACAAAGGTAAATTACGAGTAGTATCTTTATGTCGCAGACAATAGAGATTTTACGTCCGCTGAGTGCATAGATTCCACTCCGTATCCGGAAGATAATCTCTGCACTAGGAGAGTACACTTTGGGTGAGGAGTTGAATCTCCACACTCGGGGCGGAGATTCTGCCCCAACTCCGTACTTAAAGATACTACTAGTAACCTACCTTTGTGAATACAGAAAGTTGTAAACATAGACTTTTGATCTAAGGGTACCGTTGTGAATTGGGCTCTTAACATGTAGTGCCATGCTTTACTAGGCCTCACTACTGCCCTAAAGAGAAGCTGCTGCCTCATAGCAAGAGAAGGGTTGTATTTGGCACCCAAAAAGTGAATTTGCAAAAAATTCAGTGTATCTAGAATGAAAATGAGCCAAGATTCACATTTAGATACAATGTTACGACACTGAGTTTAACAGTTCATCATGAGTTCATCCTAACTAGGGCTGTGAGAAATTCATATAAGTTGTTTTTGCGTAATTGTATGACATTTCAGCTAAATTACAAAATGCGAATCTTTCATTTCACACTATATTTTAGCATGACATGAGTTCTCCAATCAATTGTGGCTTGATGATGCATTTAAACAAAACCACAGCGAACAGCTACTGCTTATGTTGTGTGTGTGTGAGTGCGGGTATGTGTGTGTCTGTCTGCGTGTGTGTGTAAAATGTTTACCATGAATGGCCCATTTGCTATAATTGTTTACTTCTAATTATGCGGCATTAAGCAAAGAAGCACATTCGTCTGATTTAGGGAATTTCCCGTAAGAAGCATACAGCCAGATTCATGAAGGTGAATAGCGCTCGCAAAGGGCCAGATTCTCAGAATCTGGCCCTTTGCGAGCGCAATTTTTGCATTTGGGATTCATCATCCCAAATGCAAAAATCGGTAATAGCGAATTCGAAAATTTGCGAGGAATTACATTTAAGGAATCTCTATTTGAGATTCCTTAAATGCAATTCATCATCCATTTTCAAGTTGCGAATTCGCTATTTCGGGCCGCTATTTACCGCGAGGTCAAACCTCGTGGTAAATAGCGAAAACTTAGAAAAATGCTTTTAAAAGCATTTTTCTAAGTTGCATGTTGCACACACACATGTCCTTTGGACATGTGTGTGGGCAACACCTGTTTAAATTTGCATTTAAGGGGTGCCACAGGGTGTCCTTTGGACACCCCTGGCACCCTTTAAATCGCTATCTTATTTGCGATTAGCTAATTGCTAATCGCAAATAAGGAATACTCCCCATTCATTCCTATGGGCCTTTTGGCCCATAGGAATGAATGGGGAGTTATTCCTTATTTGCGATTAGCAATTTGCTAATCGCAAATAAGGAATATGTAGGAATCGCATTTTTTTTTGCGATTCCTACATGAATCCCGTTTTGCGAGCCTGTAATAGCGATTCCTTATGAATCGCTATTATAGACTCGCAAAACGGGTCTTTGATGAATCAGGCTGATAGTGCACATTTTCCAAAATTAAGCAAATTATTCCTGCGTAATTCAAAGTTCACCCAGGCCTAGTCCTATCACCTGCCCCCTACAGAATCGAAACTCATAACCATGTGACTCCCCTCTATGGGATTATAATGTTTTGCTATAAATGTGCACCCTTCTATACATGGAAGCTCTGCTCCTAGGGTAACTGTTGGGGAAAAACTTAGCTTGTTTTTTCTGAGACTACAGCACATTTTTTCAGGCTCATTCCAAATACAGTGTATTGAAGTTTTATTCTACAAAGACCTATTAGTTTCATATATAGTACAAATACTAAAGTGTTAAGGTAACAGCAGTTTTTGGAGCGCTTAAAATCAGCAGAAACACCTTTGGGCAGATTTACAAGCCCCTTGCAACATCTTTATGACACCATTGCGTCACTTCTGTGATGCAGCGGCATCGTAAAGAATGTACCACTATGCAACATATTTACAACGTGACGCATCTAGTGAGATGCGTCACGTTGTAAAGCCCTGCGCTACATCAGACCTGTCTCAGGTATAATGTATGTAGGGTGGGCGTTCTGCCACAATGAAGCCCCGTAAAAGTGACGCAGTGAAATCTATAAGATTTCACAGAGTCACTTTTACATCCCCGCTGGGTCAAAACCTTACGCCTCAGCATAAGGGCTGACGCAGCACAGCAAGAATAGGCTGGCCATGAGCAATGCTGGAGTTGCGTTGAGCTTGCAACATGGCTCCAGCACTGCATCACCTATACGCTGACAGATGCGTCACGCATCTGTCTATCCTTACGCCATGGTGCCCTGCATTGTAAATGCGGTGCATCCATGGTGGTGCAAGGGGTTTTTAACGTCACGCAAAATAACTGGTTCATTCCTGCTTATGTGCAGGGTTGCGCCACTTATTGTAAATCTTACCCCTTGATTTTACCATGCGTGATATATGCAAGATTATTACAGCTGAGTTAAACTGAACACACTTGAAAATCCACACAAACTTGTATTTGTGAAATCTTTCATTATTGTGTTTCTCTTTGGTTTAAGTATTGTCCCTACAATTGCATGACCCTCAACCGCTGGTTAGTTGTCGACCTTGTGCCTTGCAAACCTTAATTTTCATAGTCTCATTTCCTCACTGGAAATAGGGTGTCAAAAAAATAGGGCATAGGGGGCGTGGCTTGGATGGCAATGCGGCAGCTTGCCTAAATCCTGAGCACCGTAGCTCCCTGAGAGAAACCAAACAAAACAACCAGTCATGAGGACCCAGAAGACCATGAAAATGACCAAGCGCATGTCGGAAACTACCGAGCACTGAACGAGCGAAGAGAGGACAACTAGCGAGGAAGCGGCGATGAAATAGGGGACAAGACAGCAACTCAACGGCAGAGACCCGAAGAGCCAAGATGGCAACCGCCAAATGAACAGGGAGGTCTCAGAGCCACCAGAGTCATCAAAGACTGAAAAAAAGCACCGAGAAGGGGTTTGAACCGAGCCGAAGCAGCCAAAAACAAGCGGACCCTCCACACTTCCTAAATCCGTGAGCAAGCAATACTTGTACCTCGGAGGGGACCGAGCCCAAGTGCGGTATCGAAACCGATACCATCATGGGGGCCGCCATCTTGGATTAGGCAGGGCCCCAAAGTAAACATTCATGTCGGAAAGAGGAGCATCAAGGGAGGCACGGAGTATACAAACGGAGCAAGGTCCGCACGCTCCTTATGAGGAAGACACAGGAAATATACCCCCAACCAACAAAACTCACTGATGGAGGTCTGTCACAGGCACCTCGAAACCAAGGAACACAACGGCTTAAAGGCAAGGGCGGCAGGGCGCTCACACTGGTGAATGCACCAGCGAGCAGCATGCTACCCACAAACTAGTGCATATCAACAAAGCAAACACAGCGGCCAGTGCGAGGTCCACGCACACCGAGCAAGATACCAAAAACGAAACCAACAGCGGAGGCCGCCATTTTGGAAGCAGAACAGAGGAACACCACGGCTTAAAGGCAAGGGAGGCATGGAGCTCACACTGGTGAGTGCACCAGCGAACAGCGTTCTGCCCGCAAACTAGTGCTCACCAACAAGGCCAACATAACGGCCAGAGCGAGGTTCCCGCATACCGAGTAAGAAGCCAAAAACGAAACCAACCATGGGGCAGCCATTTTGAAACCAGAGTACCAGCATTACGAGGGGGAGGAACAAAATACAGGAAGAACGGGCAATGCTGGAGGAGTCACAATTGTACTAGCGAGCGAGGCACCGATAATATGGACACCGAGAAATAAATGCCTGATTTCCAGCGAAACCCCGGGGGAAGAGAGGAGGGTAAAGTGCACCAATTAACCCCCTAGGAAGACCAAAAAGGAATAGACCCACAAACGAGCAAAACACAAGGGGGAACAATTGTGCCAACAAAAGAGACCAATGGTCACACAGCCCTCCATCCCCAGCAACTAAGGTCACCATGCAAGAAATCAACAACGCAAAAACAAGCAGCAACGCAAGGGCATAGGTAAAGAGGGCACCATCGGGGGTAAACACCTGCCACAGAACAATACCTCAGGACTACAGGGGCGATGCAACAAGTGGACACATGGCATACGATAAATACCGTAGGTGAGAGAGTGGTACCAAAAACAGTGGCGAACATAAGGGCACCAGAGCCACCCACGAAAAGTTAAGGGGAGGTCACTATAAGAGCCCAGAACTGCGACAAGAAAAGCAAAAAGCCCCACTAGCCCCGTAGACACAGCCCCAGCTCAAAAGATAGCGGAACCCAAAGGGCAAGAGCCGCAGCTAAAGACCAAGGAGGTCACGATACGGGACAAAAAGAGGACAAAAGATTCCAACTAATTCAAGCAAAAAGGGGCCTCCTCACAATGGCAGAGGCCACCAATCAAAGAAAAATAGAGGAGACTGCCCCACAAACTCCCCCATTAAACAAAGAGCAGACCTGAAGGCCACGCTGGACATGATACTGTAAAAACTAGCCGAAGTGCACGACCTGGCAAAGTCCATCAAACACACCACAGACTCGATCCAGCTGGAACTGGCAGCGACCAGGGCAGACAACCATGCGGCGAACAACAGGATCACAGCGGTAGAACAGAGAGTCAGCGACATAGAAGACTTGAACCAAAACACAGGCAAAATCATCACCACCCTGTCTAAATCCACAGTGACGGTGCTAAAACTCACAACGGTATTGGACAACCGCAACAGAAAAGGCCACATAAGGATCCTAGGAGTGCCAGAAGGAGAAGAAGATAAGGCTGGCTCAATCATGGCCCTCATCGAAGACTTGATCCCCAAAATCACTAACGCTAAACCGGACCACCCCTTTGAACTAGACAAAGTATACAGAGTACCAGCGTTCAAATCACCAAACAGACCTGGCCCGCGACCGATTATATGCAAACCCCTTCGTTCGCACCATACGGAGGCCATTTTCATGATAGCACGGAGAAACCAAGTCACGCCTTGGAATGGTCACAAAATAGTCATAACCCAACACTACTCAAAGAGAACAGTGGACATAAGAAAAGGCTTCCTGGCCCAGTGAGACAAACTAAGAAAAGAAAATATCCCATTCTCCTTTGTGGGCCCAACTAGATTCAAAATAACCAACAAGGGGAGATCAATAGTCTTTGAGGAGCCCAACGAACTGTACAGATACCTGCAAGACCCGATACAACAAGAAATGGAAACATCACTCTCAGGGTCAAGCAAGAGAAGGGCCTCACCAGAACCAAGATTGGAGGAAGTCAACGACCGCAGCGAACAAAGGAAATGAAAACGCCACTACAGTCACCCAACCACATCTACCTCAGAAGAACCAGACGATCCAGAACTTTTCGCCAGCACAACGAAGCTACCTCAGACCTGTGCCTTTAAATCCTTTGCACATAAAATTGACTATCTAAATCTTGTGTTATGGGGGGTATTCATGCAAGCGAACCCTGGTACACTTAAGTGGCTGGACTAAAGGTCAGTCTCATAACGCAGCGCTACCAGACCGGACTGATATGATAGGGTACCAATGACAATCTCTCAGGGGATCTTGCCGTCACACGCTCAGCGTACAAAGTGTAGGGAGGGTGGAAGGGGTAGGGGGTGGAGCTGGGGGGAAGGGGAGAGTGGAGGGGCACCGGGGGTGTTTGTCTTGTCCGTCATTGTTGTCCAGTTAGTCCCGTCTGTCCAGTCTTCTATCAAGTAAAACCTATGTATCTCGGCTACTCTACAAACACCACTGTACTTTTCCCTTTTCCTTTCCACAGTCTATGCACCAGCTACCTACACACTCCCAGGTACATAAGGGGGGAGGCCCAAGAAGTGATAGTCCAGGTTAAAGAGAGTCTACACGCAGCCCACACAGGAAGGCGGAGAAGTAACAACCTGCGCACGCAGCCTATCCCATGATACACAACAACCTCCCCTCTCTAGCATCTGACCTCAAGATAGTCTCCCTAAATGTCAAGGGCCTCACCCACCCAGTCTAGAGAAATAAAATCCTAGATTACCTAGCCAAAACCAAGGGGGACATCATACTGCTACAGGAAACCAAACTATCTTTGGAAGACACGTCCAGAATCAAAGTAAAATGGATAGGAGAGGTCGCTTGCTCACCTGCAACAGGGAAAAAAAAGGAGTCATCACAATCACAAATAAGAAGGCCAGAATAACAATAATAGATCAACAGCAAGACACAGAGGGCAGGATACTAATAACACAGCTGAAAAGAGACAGCGAGACAATTCAGGTAGTGAACCTATACACCTTAAACACAGACGACACCAAATGCTGGGAGGTTGTGGCCAGGAGACTGGAAAGGTGCCCCCCATCCGACATGACAGCAGTGGCAGGGGACTTCAATCTAGCACTCAACCACATTCTAGACAGACAATCACAGACACACAGCCAACCCCCTGCTTCACACGTCACCTTAAAAATATATGCAAAAGATTCAACCTCAGAGACCCCTGGAAACTCCAGTACCCAGACACAAAAGATTAAACATTTTACTTCAACCCACACAATTCCTACAGTAGGATCGACTATATACTAATATCGGTCTCCCACACCCACCTAATAGACCACACAGAGTTAGCGGCAAGGACAGTCTCGGATCACTCCTGTATCAGTTTGCATCTGACAGGCCGACACAATGAACACGTCACACGCAGATGGAGGTTTAACAACACGGCTATTACCAAACAGGAAGACAAGGACAGAGTAGAGAAAGCCATTAACAAGTATTTACAGCACAACGATACGCCAGACATAGACCCATTAACGCTGTGGGACACCCTATAAGCCACAGTGAGAGGCACCCTAATTGAAATCATGGCCAAGCACAACAAGATAGCGAGAGAGGTCCTAGACCGGCTAGAAGCAGACATCAAAAGGCTAGAGGGAATCCATAGCAAGGATACAAGCAACATAAGCGCACTAACCGAACTCCCAAAAAAATACAAATACAATAGAATTCTGAGTGAAAGAGCTGGCCTATGTATCAACAAATACAAAAAGATAAATCTATGTGAGGCCAACAAAGCAGGGAAACCCCTCAAGGCTTACCTGAAATACTGACAAAGAAAGCATTGCCTACCCTCCATCATGGATGGAAACAACATCACGCACACGAAACACAAAGACTTCCTGCACACATTCAGTGAGTTTTACCAAAACCTATATAGGAAGGACACACTAGACCAGGAGGGGATCCCCGAATACCTAAACCGCTTAAACCAACCCAAGATAACCAACAACGAGGTATCCGCACTAGGTAGAGACATAAGCGCACCGGAAATTGAGATGGCGGTCAAGTCTCTCAAAGACAGCAAGGCTCCTGGCACCGACGGAAACACAGCCTCCTTCTACAAAACCTCCATGCCCCAACTACTCCCAACAATGAAAAAAGTCTTCAACCACTGCGAAGGTGTGGGCAGAGTTACAAACACTATGAGAGAAGCAAATATTATAGTTATCCCTAAGGAAGGCAAAGACCCGCAACGACCACAAAATTATAGGCCCATCTCCCTTATCAACTTGGACGCAAGATCTGTGCCAAAGTCCTTGCCATGAGACTCAACGCGGTACTCGCAAAACTAATAGGACGCACAAAAGTAGGCTTCATGAAGACTCGCATGTCGCACGACAACACAAGACTCCTATGCCATGTCCTAGAACAGACAGCCACACTAACCAGGCCTGCGGTGGCCATCACCATAGATGCTGAGAAGGTATTCGACAGAGTGTCCTGGCACTTCCTAGAAAAATGCTTAAGGTCTTACAACCTGGGAACCGAATTCACATGGAAATTTATGGCACTAAACGTGGACTCAAGGGCGCCAATAGCAATCAACGGGGGGGTTTCAGAGCAATTCAGTCTACAATGTGGGACAAGACAGGGCTGCCCCCTGTCCCCAGCGTTTTTCCTACTGGCTCTCGAGCCTCTAATCGGGGACATCTTAGCCAATGAAAACATTAAGGGTTTCAACATAAACGGGACTACCGCAAAACTAGCCGCATATGCAGATGACATACTCATTACCACAGAAGATCCCATTTCATCCATTCCAGCCCTCATGGACGCCATCGGTACATACTCTACCCACTCAGGGTACCAACTCAACAGAGACAAATCAGACTGCATGCCACTTAACATCCACACCACAAGAGAGGTGGTTGACAACTCAGGGCTCGCGTGCCAACCAGGGTTCATTAAATACCTAGGAATCCAATTCGGGAAAAACCTCATACTCACACTTGAACAAAACGAGAAAACCACCCTAGAAAAGATAAAAAAGCTTCTTGAGACTTGGTCCAAGTTTGTATCCTGGTGGGGGAGAATAGACACGATTAAGATGATGATCACCCCGCTGATCAACTAACTCACAGGAATGATCCCACTCATACTAACAGAGGACTTCCACAGCAAAACAGATAAGCTTATAAACAAATTTCTCTGACAGGATAAAAAAACCTAGAATAAGCCTAAAGAGATTAAGTAAGAACTTGGGGGGCCTAAAAGTGACTGATTATAGAACGTTCCAGACTGCGGCTATAGCAAGACAGGGCATATACTGGGTCACAACCAACCCAATGTACACGCCAACATGGTTCAAAATAGAGAAAGCCATACTTAATAACCGTGACCCACTATCACTCCTCGCCACAAACAAACAAGCACAAAATGGGAGCCTTATACTCAAGAACACCAAACTTGCCCTCCTCAGAGTGGACAGGGTACTAAAGCATAGTATCAAAAATTTGAAGTGGGAATCTCTGTGGGAAAACTCCAAGATAAAATACAAATGGAAAACCCTAAAGCTAGACATCTGGACAAAACTAGGACTCTCCTTCCTAGCCCAGCTCGAAGAGGGGGGTACACCCCTTACATTCAGCACTCTACAAGCCAGATTCAACCTTGCGAACATAGAACTGTACAATTTCCTCAAAATCAGAACGGCCTTAAGCAAAGCAATCCTAACCAAGCAGACTCCATCAATCTTCCAATATTTGTCAAATCTGAACATTGTGGGCCATCAGATCTCCGACATCTACAAACTTCTCCGACCCAACACGTCCTCACTTAACAACAAAACAACCAAATTCTGGGACACTGGCCTAGATGTCGCACTAACAGAGCAACAAAGTCGCACCCTATGGTCAGCCCCCTCTAAGAATATGGCAACACTGATCCTTGCCCAGACAAAATTCTGGCTATTACATAAACTCTACCGTACCCCGGCCCGCCTGGCAGCCATGCGCCTAAGAGAACATGATCGCTGCTGGAACTGTGACTTAGAAAAAGGAGACCTGGCACATCTCATATTCCACTGCACAAAAGTCAAGAAATACTGGAACAAAGTCTTCTCGTTCATAAGCAATACCTTAGGAGGCACTCTTAAAGAAGAGTTCTCCTCTCTCACGACCGCATTCATAACAGTTGACCTAGACTCGCAACATGACTGAGAACTGCTAGACCTCTTATTGACAGCAGCAACAAAAATAGTCCTCACTAACTGGAAGGACACCTCCAAGGCCACATTCAAGGGTTGGCTGAACTGGGTGATGTTCTTGAGAGGGGCAGACATCACAACCCTTCGATACACACCAGGAAGAATACCCAAGAGGGAACTGTGGTCCGCCTTAGACAGATTCCTGAAACCATTTGACCCACCGTGAGCAGTAAGCCATAAACCAATAGCTCCCACCCCCCCTCTTACCCCCTTCCTCTCTCGATCTCCCCATCAACCACTACAAACCTCAGAGTAGCCCAGGGGTCAGGAGCCAGATGTAATCCACAAACCACGTCAATCAGCCACACCTATCAGGCACCCCCTCCCTAGCGCTCAACATCATAGGAGACTTGGTAT
This sequence comes from Lissotriton vulgaris, assembly GCF_964263255.1. Classification (NCBI taxonomy): domain Eukaryota; kingdom Metazoa; phylum Chordata; class Amphibia; order Caudata; family Salamandridae; genus Lissotriton; species Lissotriton vulgaris. The sequence goes on from NW_028253370.1 coordinate 153,717, forward strand.
ATGTTATGTTAAATGTCAGAGACAAAGCCAATGTAAACCAGGCCATCAACATCACACCCTGTACAGACAACGAGTCACGCATATATGTAATGTATTAAATGTCTGTAAAAAAATCCCAATAAAAATATTGTTTAAAAAAAATTATAGGGCATGGTTAACAGAAAAAGTCCTAGAAATGCCCAATGCTTACTTACATAAATGTTGCAGATATTTACAACTTTTTTCTCTATTCATGAAAGCCCCAGGTGTTCTCAGAGAAACACATGGGGTCTGCATACGTGTGAACCAACTATCCTTAAGCCCAAAGACTGTCCTGAACCAGAGTAGTAGCGACAATCTGTAAATATAGGATCGGGTGATAACTTGTATAGAGGGAATAACCTTACACTGTCTCCTTTGTATATTACGTTTCCTGTTTATGCTCTCTACACTCAGGCACAAATAAAACATATATATATACATTATATTATAGACAATCAACTGCTCACGTTCCTCCTTATTGAAGAGTGCATCCTCGGAAGTGAGCGTGCCCAACGCATCAACTAGTCAGGGCTGACTATTCATTTTCCATGCCCACTAGGTAGTAAACAGGCAAAAACTACAATCCTGAATTGTATCCCTTTATAATACATAGAAGACAGAAATCCTCGTATAGAAACCTGCCTCTGATATTATTATGGTCTACTTGTGACATCACTAATCCCCTGTACTACGAAAATGACATAGCTGTCTAACTGTAATAATTTATTACAGTTGATTTTTGACCTCACAATTCTTCTGCTAGAAGGCAGTGGGAAAAGCAGGTCAGGGAGAAGATATACAACTGCTATTTAAACAATGAAACATGAAGTAATCAGAAAGAAGCTGGAACTATAGATTCTTAAGTTACTTTATTAAGTTATGAAGTTAAGTTATAAGTTATAATGACAACCCCATCAGGAGCAGCTGTCCTGCTGCTCAGCCCTCACCCAACTGACATTCATAACACACTAACATTCCAATCAACCAACATTCCACAAGTCATACATACAAGCTGAGCAGCAGGAAGATATAAGTTACAACAAGCTGCATTGGCTTATGCAAAGTGAACCACTTTCAGAAAAAATATCTGTGCGTCATTTATGCCAGAAATTATGAATTTGTCTTCTGCAGTGAATACCCTGCAGAATGATTTTTAGCCAGTTCCAGGGTCCGCATATGCATCTAGGGGGTTAACATTTATTGCTGTCTATGGGAATGGGAAGGCTGCTACTGCCTGTGTAGAAAATGCATTTTTAGCATTTGCAGAGACAATTTAAGTCAATTGTTTTGCCTCTCTCACTTCGGCACATAGAGCACTCCAGCCTTGTAGGCTTCAAGAACCTACTTACATGTTCTCTCGCTAATGTAAGAAGCACATTTTTCAGCATGTTGAAATAATGTATTTTGACACTTAATACTGCAGTGTTGTCCTCCAGCAGTTCCCAGTGTAATGACTACCCGAATATCATGTTTTATTGTCACTCCTGCACGCGATGCAAATTCACAATGTGCCGAACATGAGGCATTTGACTTTATACCACTAGAGCTACCTTCTGCCCAACTTTACCAGGGCGTTACGTACATAAAGGAAATATATGGAAATTTGAGTTTATCCATTTATTCTCACATTCAGGGGTCTATGCACGTACAATGGGAGGTGTGTAGCAGCTTTCCAGTGTGAAAAATCAAAAAATGCCCGCAGTCAAAGTCCATAAAAATAAAGAAAATTCCATGCAAAAAGGTGGGTCCCTACAAATAATATTTCTTGGCTTTCTTGCTGGAAAGAGGGGTATTCTATAAACAGAAAAGTGTGTTAGGGAGATTAGAGACCAACTCGCTTTTGTATAAAGTGTCATGGATAATGCAGGAGGCACAGCTGTGGACTTGTGCACTTTGATTGTGAGGAGAATGATTGCTTCGCTGTTGGGTGGCTTCATGTGAGCTGGCTGGTTTTTGTAAGTTTTGGTTCCTGCAAAGATCAGAAGATCTCACAAGAGTACCTACCGGTGAATTCTAGGTGGCCATTTTGAATATAAAAGGTTATTTATATATTTATGTATTTATTTGTAAAGTTTTATATAGCGCGAACAAGATCCCGAAGGATATCAGAGCGCTTTACAATAGGTTGGAAGAGAGGACAAAATGAAATGTACACACCAATTGAAAAAAAAAATGCTGAACAGTAAACAATGGTACACGTATAGAGTGTAATATTATGCAGAAGAGGCGATCAAAGACTGTTAGTTGTGCCGTGGAGATAGAAACCAAGAAACAACCGCCTTATGTGTGCCTCCGCCCCTTATGGTAAGAATTTGCTCATTATGAATCTTTTGGCTTCCCGTTTGAAGGCAGTTGTCGAGGAAAGTCTACGTACATCCGGAGGAAGAGAGTTCCATATTTTAGAGGCAGCGCCAGAGAATGCTCGGTGACAAGTTCTCTTTTTGCTAAGGATGATTGGTTTCAGGTGGAGAGTAGAGGTGCTTCTAGATGCCCTCTCCCCACAGGATAATTCAAGTTTTTTGCGCCAGATACGTGGGAGTATTGCAGTGAAGGGCATTGTGTGCCAGGATTGCCATCTTTAGCTGGATTCGTGCTTCAAAGGGTAGATATTTGAGAGATTTAAGGAATGGGGATATGTGCTCATTTCGTTTGGAGCCTGTAGTCAGCCTTGCTGCAGATTTCAGCGAGGCCCTAAGTGGAGCCAAGGCATATTTAGGAAGGCCACAGAGAGTTGCACTGCCATTGTCTAACCTTGGTTTGATGTTTCTGAGTGTCCTCGTCAAGTGGTTCGCTCCCTTACAGCCTGGCGGCTCGACCAGACCACAGACAACAGGACCGCCCTCAAGCACGCCACCCGCAAACACCATCAGCTGATCCACGCCACCAAGAAAACGGCACTCAAAGAACGACTGGACAACAACGCCCACGACAGCAAGGAACTCTTCAGCATCTTCAAAGATTTCTCCAACCCCAGCGCTGGAAACAAAGACATCACTCCCTCGCAAGACCTCTGCAACTCACTCGCCTCATTCTTCCACCGCAAGATCGCCGACATACACAACAGCTTCCATGCACAGACCACGCACCCTACCACCGAACCAATGCCTGCCACAACCACCCTCTGCAACTGGACCCCGATCAGCACCGAAGACACCACCCGCATGATGAACTCCATCCACTCCGGATCACCAACCGACCCCTGCCCACACCACGTCTTCAACAAGGCCGACGCCATCATCGCACCCCATCTCCGGGACATCATCAACACCTCCTTCCACACCGCCACCTTCCCAGAGAGCTGGAAGCACGCCGAGCTTAGCTCCCTCCTGAAGAAACCAACGGCAGACCCCACCGACCTCAAGAACTACCGTCCCATCTCGCTCCTTCCTTTTCCTGCCAAAGTCATCGAGAAGACCATCAACAGACAGCTCGCCGCCTTCCTCGAGACGAACGGATCCCTCGACCCCTCGCAGTCCAGGTTTTGGGCCAACCACAGCACCGAGACCGCCATGATCGCAGCCACCGACGACATCAGAGCCCTGATCGACAACGGGGAAACAGCGGTCCTCATCCTCCTGGACCTCTCTGCTGCGTTCGACACTGTCTGCCACCGCATTCTAGTGCAGCGCTTCAGCAACATCGGAATCCAAGAGAAAGCACTGGATTGGATCATCTCGTTCCTCGCCGGTAGAACCCAGAGAGTCCGCCTCCCACGTTCAGATCCGAGGCCACCGAAGTCATCTGCGGCGTACCAAAAGGATCTTCACTCAGCCCAACCCTCTTCAACGTCTACATGAGCCCCCTCGCAGCCATCGCACGCCAACACAACCTCAACATCATCTCCTACGCCGACGACACCCAACTGATCCTCTCCCTCAGCAACGACCCCACCACCGCCAGAGCCAGCCTACACGAAGGGATGAAAGACGTCGCCAATTGGATGAAGAACAGCCGCCTGAAACTGAACTCAGATAAGACGGAAGTCCTTATCCTGGGATCATCACCCTCCGCCTGGGACGACTCCTGGTGGCCCCCTGCCCTGGGCACCGCTCCCAAGCCAAAGGACCACGCACGCAACCTGGGCTTCATCCTGGACTCCTCCCTCTCGATGACTAGACAAGTCAACGCCGTTTCCTCATCATGCTTCAACACCCTGCGCATGCTCCGCAAGATCTTCAGATGGATCCCCACACAAACCAGGAAGACCGTTACCCAGGCACTCGTCACCAGCCGACTGGACTACGGGAACACCCTCTACGCCGGAACCACAACCAAACTTCAAAAAAGACTCCAAAGCATCCAGAACGCCTCCGCACGACTCATCCTGGACATCCCCCGACAAAGCCACATCACCGGACACCTGAGAGACCTGCACTGGCTCCCCGTCAGCAAGAGAATCACGTTCAGACTCCTCACCAACGCACACAACGCTCTCCACGAACTGGGCCCCAAGTACCTGAACGACCGCATGACCTTCTACACGCCCACCCGCCAGCTACGATCGACCAGCCACGCCCTCGCCACCGTACCACGCATCCGCAGAGCCACAGCCGGAGGAAGATCCTTCTCCTACCTGGCAGCCAAGACTTGGAACTCCCTCCCCACCCACCTTCGGCGAACCCAAGACCATTTCTCCTTCAGGAAGCAGCTCCAGACCTGGCTGCTCGAGCAGTAACGTACCCCTCTCCCCCAGCGCCTTGAGACCCTCCCAGGTGAGTAGCGCGCTTTACAAATGACGTGATTGATTGATTACAAACATTGCTGATTTGAGTCTTCATACTCAGGTGCTTGTCCACTGTGACTCCGATTGATTTGGCTGAGTCTATGATGATCAGAGTGCATTTGAGAGCAGTGAGGTGAGACATCCAGAGATCGATCTTGGGGATGTGGTTCGGTGGGGAGATGAGTAAGAACTCTGTTTTGGATGCGTTGAGCAGGAGATGGTTCTCCGTTAACCAATTTTGAGTCGATGTGAGGATAGAATTTAGTGAGATAATGTTATCCGTGGATGACATTTTCAAATACAGTTGTGTGTCATCGGCATACATGTGGAAGAGAATGTTCATGGAGTTAAGTGAGTTAGCAAGAGGTTCCAAGAAAAGGTTGAAGAGGATAGGAGAAAGGGCAGATACTTGGGGGACCCCCATAAGTACCAGGGAGGGCTGAGAGAGAGAGTGGTTTGTCTTGACTCTTTGAGATCCGTGAAGAAGGAAGGATGAGAACCAGTGAGAGAGAGAGAGAAAGACTCTGTTTTCTTTAGACCTTAGTCTTTAAAACCAAATCGAATAAAATTCAGGATAATATACATAATTAGTTATCAATAAAACAGTGTACAACTTTTGTTAAAATCTTTAAAAAGGTATAAAACATACAGAACATTTCACTTAAAATCAGAATCCTTAGACGTTTAAAGTCAGGGCTGTTCGTTATCTTCAGCAGTCCACCATTGCTATAAGGAGATTAAAAGTTATTAAAACCCATTGGACTTGTCCTGCCTAAGTTACTCTTCTTCATTTATTGTATACAGGGTAACTGGGGTTTCTCACTACACTTCTTTGAGCTTTCCCCTGACCATTTGATTAATTTCTTTCAGGTAATAACCCAGAGCTATAGCTATTTCTAGATATTCCATTCTTAGCACTAAATTGATTGCTTGGGCTCTTGCTCTTGTGTTATATTTTCTGAATATGGGTCGCAGAATCCGTTTTCTCACTTCAACATACCTGAGACAGTCAAGAAGAATGTGCATTATCTCACACTTAGACCCCATACCGCACTTGCAAAAACCATCTGGGTACATCATTTCTGCCGTGACTTTCTCCTCCACTCGCCAGGGGATAATGCCAATTCTCATTTTTAAAATATCCCACCTAAATCCATAGTTCGGGAGTGCTTCTAGGTATGGATATCCTATATCGGTTTCCCACAATTCTATCATGTTTTTTACCGATTTTTTGTTTCTTAGATAACCTAGGTCCTAAGACCTCGAGTACTCCCTTCCTTTTTGTCTTAGTGTCACTTTTGTAAAGACTGCTTCTAAGGGGTTTTGGGTTGTACCGACATCTAGGCAACAAATTGTCTCTTTTATCTTCTTTTTTGCTTCAGCTGCCCATCTTAGATTGCTATGTTGTATTTCCCCACTACACCAGTGTGACACCTTTTGCGCTTCCTCTAGAGATTGCCGTTTCCAAAATCTAGCCGCAGCCATTCTGGTCTGGGTATTCCACCCTATCAGTCCTGTTTCGAGTCTAATTGCCTGTAGCATGGGTGACTTTGGCAAGGACCGTAGCGTTTTTACCGCTTTACCTTCCTCCCGATTCCAATCCCCTTTACCACTAAGGAATAGGACCTCTGCCCCATATAGTACTTGTGGGGGGACCATGGCTGAGAAAGCTTTTATCATGGGTTTATGTGACATATCTCCGTAGGTTTTATTAAATTTTTTCAAGCCACAAATAGAGGAAGAAGCTTTTGCATTTTGGTTTGCTACATGTTTGTTCCATTTTAAGGATGATTCGAACCATAGGCCCAGATATTTATATTCTTTTACTGTTTCTAATTTAGTTTTTTCTAGATACCAGCAAAAACTCTTTGGCTTTTTACCAAAGAACATAACCTTTGTTTTGTCCTTATTTACTATTAGCAGTTTACTCTTGCAGTATTCGTTAAAAGCATTTAATTTCCTCTGTAGCCTCAGCTGTGTCTGGCCAGTGATAACGAGATCGTCTGCATACAGTAAGCATGCTACTTTCTTACCACTCATTCTGGGGCTAGCACTCTTCTCCACCTCCAATGCTACCGGCAAGTCTGCTAGAAAGATTGAAAAGAGTAGAGGAGCTAACACGCAGCCCTGTCGGAGTCCATTGTCTATTGCTATTTTCCTTGTGAGTGCCCCCTGTATATCTTTTACTACTTGGGCCCAGTTTCCTCTCTGCAATTCCTTTAATACCGCTAATAGGTCCGTTGGGATATTATATTTAATCAGGCACTCCCAAAGTTTCCCGCAATCCATTGAGTCAAAGGCTGCCCGGAAGTCGACAAAACAACAAAACAGGTTTCCCCTTTGCTCTATCGACTTCCGGGCCAGCGCCCAAAGGGCATAACAGTGGTCCATACAAGCTGAGCAGCAGGAAGATATAAGTTACAACACAGCTCCATAAACGAGGCCTCTCAGGCCCATCCCAGCTGTTACTGTGATTAGGGTTTCCTAATGAAGCACTCATATAAGGATCTGGGTTCCAGTCCCTGAGATTCGCGCAGTTCTGGGCAAATCACCTGACCTCCCTGCACCTAAAATGCTAAATATATGTGAAATGTAATTCATTGTAAATCTGTGGCTTGTATTATCATTGTGTTATCTAAATGTCTAAGTATGCAATTGATTGCATATTTTGAATCGCCCCTCAGCATTAATGTACAGCGCTCAGTGGCGCTCCATTGCGTCCGAGCTACATTTACACTATAAAAATATCAACATCGAAAGATGCTTGTGACAAGAGTGGTTGATTTTTGTCTGAGCAATGGCAGCTCCATAAACTGGGCCTTCCTGGCTCCTCCTTCCTGCTGGGACTATGTTTAGGTGTCCCTGGTTCAAGGGTGATCTGCGAAGAGGTGTAAAGGACTCACGATAGCTGGGGAGCTGAGAGCACCCTGGAAGAACATTGGGGAGGTTCCATTAAGAACCATCTCTCACACGTATCTGCGAAATGTGAGTGGAAGGAAGAGCAGTAGACATCATCTGGTCACCCCAAGCACAAGCAGGAACTATGCAAGGTTCTCTGTCTACACTAAAACTGAAATAGAGTCTGAGCCAGACCTCAGCCAGGTTTGCTTCTCCCGCCCCGATAGTGGAGGTCAGAGGGACATAGGACCCGGTGGGATAAATGTCACTCAGTATGTAGAAGATATTGACTCATTTTAATAGACATGGGGTCGTATTACAGAAAAGGTGCATTTTCATTTTTTGAGCCGAGCGCTTTCAAAAGGTGCGTCCAGCGCAAACATAATGCGCCATATTATGATGAAAGCACTGTCCTCAGGGCAGTCGCGAACTCATGCTGCTCTGGGGCAGCACATTCAGGTGAAATCGGAGCAGCTTTGAAGCAGCCGCCGCTTCCTGTTTCAACAGTGCGGGCGGCACCCGCCTGCACTTTGAAGGGAGCCCAGAGATCCCCTTGCAGGTGGGTGCAGTCAGTGGCTGCACCCTCCTGCAATGGGATGTCTGGGGGCTGTATGGGACCCCCTTACTGCCCCCCAGAGGGTTGCAATCAGGGGACCACTGACAGTG